>NC_056734.1:162535922-162683422 GCF_019279795.1 Protopterus annectens
GTTTAGAGAATAGTGGTGTATATCAGGTTGAGATGTTCATTAGATGAACTCTAGGTAGAAGGTAGATTTACTTCATATCAGTAAGTCAAATGGCATCAGAACTACTTGGCCTAGGGATCTAAGCCTCTTCTGCAACATCAACAGAACAGCTTAGAGGGGCAGGTTTACCTCTCAGAGGATACCACTGCTCTGGAACAGACTCCCCATCCAAGTAAGGCTCATCCATGTCCATATTCAAGTTCAACTTGGATCTATGAATGGGGAACAGAAAATGTACCCCACGACTGTTCCCTGTACTACTAATGGAAAGGAACAGCTCGGCTCCTAATTGCTTTATCCCATGCATGGATCCCTTCAAATTGTCTATGGCATGATCCCAGTTTTTCTCACTAGGGGTAATAAATAATTATTGACCATGGGATAGGTAAGGCCATTCTAACACCAAATGGGATAGGTTAATTCAAACACCAAAAGGGAAACTGGCTAGTCTTAAAATGGCCCAGTACTTATCTATGAACCTATGAACATATAAAAGACACAATAGGGGCAATTAAGGCTTTAGCAACTATGTAGAAGACATTGAACAAGAGATGTAGACTATCTTTTGGGAAGCAAGTTGGACTGTCATTCATGTAATTCCAGGATGATACATACTGGATCCCCATGGAATGACATTAGCAACTTAGGTAATTATTAAGCCCAGTTACTTTTTCTTTGAAACTAGGCATCATTTTAGGTGAAGTTAGGATTCCACTGAGAGCCAGTGTCTTACTCCTATCTGAAGCTAGCATGGTAAACTCCAACATATCCTCCTGCATTGTCTTGAGGGGTTTGTATGCCAAGTCATTTACTCCCATATTGACTATTATCATGTCATAGTGTGCTGGTGGAGAGGGTATTTAGTGCACTATTTATGTCCAGTATCTTGGCTGCTGAGAGGCAACTGACTGTAACCCTGTCCTTGTCTAGCCTACTGAGTGTGGATTCTGTGTGTCTAACAAAAGAGCCACCAGTGACTAGGACATTCCCAGTAGCTAAACTATGCCTAACAGACGTGGGAGTGATTCACTGTTGATGACAAGTTGATGTTGGTGTTGATGACATGGGAGTGATTTACTGCTGGTGACAGGTCGATGTTGGTGTTGATGACATGGGAGCAATTCCCTGTTGGTGACAGGTTAATGTTGGTGTTTTTGACATGTGAGTGATTTCCTGTTGGTGACAGGTTGATGTTGGTGTTGATGACAAGGGAATGATTTACTGCTGGTGACAGGCTGGTGGTGGTGTTGATGACATGGGAGTGATTTCATGTTGGTGACAGGTTGATGTTGGTGTTGATGACATGGGAGTGATTTCCTATTTGTGATGGGTTGATGTTGGTGTTGATGACATGGGAGTGATTTACTGTTGGTGACAGGTTGATGTTGATGACATGGGAGCAATTCCATGTTGGTGACAGGTTAATATTAGTGTTGATGGCATGGGAATGATTTACTGTTGGTGACAGGCTGATGGTGGTGTTGATGACATGGGAGTGATTTCATGTTGGTAACAGGTTGATGTTGGTGTTGATGACATGGGAGTGATTTCCTATTTGTGATGGGTTGATGTTGGTGTTGATGACATGGGAGTGATTTACTTTTGTTAATAGGTTGATGTTGGTGTTAATGACATGAGAGTGATTTACTTTTGTTAATAGGCTGATGTTGGTGTTAATGACATGAGCGTGATTTACTGTTGGTGACAGGCTGGTGTTGGTGTTGATGACATGGGAGTGATTTACTGTTGGTGACAGGTTGATGATGACATGGGAGGGATTTCCTGTTGGTGACAGGTTGATGTTGATGACATGGGAGCAATTCCTTTTGGTGACAGGCTAATGTTGGTGCTGATGACATGGGAGTGATTTCCTATTTGTGATGGGTTGATGTTGGTGTTGATGACATGGGAGTGATTTACTTTTGTTAATAGGTTGATGTTGGTGTTAATGACATGAGAGTGATTTACTTTTGTTAATAGGCTGATGTTGGTGTTAATGACATGAGCGTGATTTACTGTTGGTGACAGGCTGGTGTTGGTGTTGATGACATGGGAGTGATTTACTGTTGGTGACAGATTGATGATGACATGGGAGTGATTTCCTGTTGGTGACAGGTTGATGTTGATGACATGGGAGCAATTCCCTTTTGGTGACAGGTTGATGTTGGAGTTGATGACAACGGAATGATTTACTGCTGGTGACAGGCTGATGGTGGTGTTGATGCAGAGTTGTCCAGACCAGATACAGTAACAGATTTACAATGATACCTAGTCTAAAAAGTTTTTAGAGGCTTGGGCAGATTTTTTTTTTCACAGCATCAGCATAAGGCAGTTTTGTATGGGGGCAGTGCTATGCTCACTGAAAGTAGTGGACTGTGAGGGAGATGCCCCCAGATTGGTTAAGTATTTGCAACTCTCACAGGTGGCATCACCAGAGGTAAGTAGATGTTCATTATCAGCGAGCATGAAACAGGTTTTACACTGTCTTAGGATACTAAATGCTGGAAGGTTGGCAACAGCGGTGGGAGGCGGGGCAAATCTGCTGCCACTCCAAGATGCTCAGTGATGAGGTGTGAAAAGAACACATTTAGGAAGAAAAAAGAACTGCAGAGGTGTTTATATAATTTAGGCTGTTGGTCGATCTATTTACCAATCTACCACATCTAGAAAAATCTACCATTTCTGTGTGTGTGTGTGTGTGTGTGTGTGTGTGTGTGTGTGTGTGTGTGTGTGTGTGTGTGTGTGTGCACGCGTGTGTCATGTGTGTGTGTGTGTGTGTGTGTGTGTGTGTGTGTGTGTGTGTGTGTGTGTGTGTGTGTGTGTGTACATGTGTGTGCATGTGTGTGTGCGTTTGTGTATCTATATGTGTGTAAGTGTATGTAGATACAATGGCTTGCAAACAATGGGTCTGGGATAACAATCAGCAATCAATCAATCAATAACAGTCACACTGATAGCTTTATTGCCCACATCAACACTAGCATCAACATGTCTCCAATCATAAACTCTTTGTTATGTGTTCAAGATATGGATGCCAGGAAATTCACCTCAAGAGTGGAGCAAGTGAAGCTTGAGAGGTGAATCTTGGCATTTATGACAGGAAGAGTTATGACTGCATAGACACAGTCATAATTCTCTATAGAACAAGGAGCTTCATATGTTACATGTGCTGCCAGTTACAGAAAAAAATGTATGAGTGCAAAGTGTTTTACAGCATGGAAAGCCACAAAACACTCAGTGCTGCAATGTAAACAGCAGGCAGAAATGAAGTGTCCCTCTGACGGACTAATGGCTTTAAAAACTGTTAGGCACTTTGCACTGCAGCCAAGTGCCCAACAGCTGTTGTATACTGGTCTATATTACCAGATCAAATGTTTAGGTTAGCAAATGCCTAAGCATTGACCTGGTAATTTTGAAAAATTAAAACAGCGAACGGCTGATTTAATGTATGAAATGAATTCCCTCGGCCGCAAAAAAAAAAAATTTTAACCAAAATGAAGTGGGGGGTCTTTGCCCCCCACACCCCCCTAACTTAATATATCAACTCCGAGATTGCTCTACAGTGGGGAAAGGGGCAAAATCCGCATAACAGCCAAGGGAATTCTTTCCCTGCATTAAATTGGCCATTTTGCTTTCACTATTACCAGTTCGATGTTTAGGTATTCGTTAACTTAAACATTCAATCAGGTAATAGGAACCCTATATATCATGACACTCCATGCAGTACAAGGCAATTCCTTTCCATTAGTCTGGCCTTTGTTATAAATTCACTCCATGCTTGGGAAGCAGAAAGCACCAGCAATGTGGCTACATTCTGCCAAAAAAAGAGAAGAATCATCAACATTTTGTGGCTGACAGCATCATAAAATGGAGATCAACAGACAAAAAGGAATATGTTTTAATGTGAAAGAGATAAGGAACTAGCTGTATAATTGAGGTATTCATCATAATAGTAGATGTTTGACCAGTAGGATTATTGTGTCAGGCGATTCATAATATGAAAAGAAATTCTGCCTCAGGTAAAATTCAACCCATTTCCCTGATCCTTTTAGCAGTAAGATGCCCTTAAGGAAGTCTGGCTACAGTCTTGTGTCATGGCCATTATGGGGTGTCTGGTTATAAAAAGGGGTGATCTCATATTCTGCTGTGTGCTTTTTTTGTGTGCAAGATATAAATATACTTAAGAAATCAAAGGATAAAAACATAAACTGGTACTCATGGAGAAAAAAATCAGATGAGCAGTCTGCATATGGGAAATAGGAAATACACCCAGGGGATGACTTCTGTGTCTCTGCTCGACAGTGGCACAGGAAAATAACTTTCTTGGGTGGCATAAGCCAGGGAACCTTGTTGGCTAGGCTTACGTAGGCCCTTGGGCCGATAGCCTAGTACCTACCTATGAACCTATGAGCCATCTTTATTATAGTTTCTAATTTTCAGAATGGCTGATGACCAGATTTATCCATTCATTTGGACTTAATCAGGTCATAACAGATATATGCCACAGTGTAAATAAATAACTTAGGTGCAATTACCGCAATAAAGACTGAAATACATCAAACAATTCACCAAAACTATTGACCAGTCACCTACAGCTAAGATACTAACAACTAGGTCAGGTGGCGGGCAAAAAACAAAGCAAAAGTTGCACCTGCTAACTAATATACCCCCAGATTTGGCCAATTGAAGGTGATACAATGAGCAACCAAAATAAAAGTAGAAAAAAAAACTGAACAACAGGGAAGTGACCAATGCTGTTATTAATAACAATGCTGCTGATTGGTTCAGTTATGATTAGTACCCCAGGTGCATTGTTTGCAGGTCATTTGTTAACTTTGTTTCCCCAATGTTTTAATGACAGCTCCAGTAAGAGCATGCTTCACTTTACAGCTTATCTTTATATTTTTGTGACTTGTGGGGTATCTTTTGCCCCCTGGTTCCAATGACCTGCCCATAGACCTTTTTTTATTATTTTCCCAACTCATTCATCCTCCTCCTCCCTTCCCCATATCTGCTTACCTGCCATAGGTTCCAATGTTCTTCTTTAAGTTTCTACTCTCACCTGTGTTTAACTTACTCCAATTACTTTTGAGTGTCTCCCTTGGCCAACAAGTTGCAACTGGATGTAGCCCATGGTGCAAAGAGATAAAATCCACACTGCATCCCAGACAGCTCATGTTCAACTAGAGGCATGGGTGCTGGAAGGAATGAGCAGCATCACATGGACATACTCATCCTGGGTGGTAGGAAAGCAGCTTGGCTTACTGCATTAGTGACACCTGCAGAGATGCAGTTGTATCACTGCAATATGAAGATCCTAGCATACCAGCACTGCAAGCAGAATGCCACTTGGTTGAGAAGTTGCCTATGCCCAGAAGCAGACATGCACCTCCTGAGACAACCGTAAGGGAGCTAATGAGACTGATGCAGATGTGGGGATAGGACATTCTGCAAGATCTTCAGTGTGTCCCACTTTCTAACATTAGACTCTCACATCCACCAGGAAATCAATGGGATGGAGGGCTCTTACCCCATTGAAAGAACAAATTTGTCAATCGGGTGCAGGAAGGAAAGTCATTACCATGATCCTGTAAACCACAAAAAACAAAGCAAAAGTTGCACCTGCACTAGATATGATATGGCTGCTCCTCTTTTATTCACCTGCATCTCTCCCACACACACACACACACACACACACACACACACACACACACACACACACACACACACGCACGCACGCACGCACACACACACACACACACACACACACACACACACACACTCTCTCTCTCTGCATTTGATGTTAGCCATTTACAACATGATAGTCATTGGCTATTTTCACTTCCCATACTAGGGTTGTCTCCTTACTCTATGTTCACTTCCTGGCCCATGGTTCATCTTCAATGGCACAAAATATTGAAAAAATATTAAAAAAGTGAAAAAGAGTGTATAAGTGAAAAAAATAAAATGTTACCAAGAAAAAACATTTTTGTGGAAAATAAAAAATTGATGATATAGAAAAAGAAAAAGAGCTATAGTATAAGAATGTAACGATAAAACATTACTATATAAAACCATTAGAAAATCTAACAGATGAAAAATTAAAGCTGTAAAAATATGAAACAAATGATGTAATCAAAAGTAGAATGTCAAAGTTTTTTGTGGACATTGATAACAGATTAATTACCAGTAAAAGGAAATATAAAATGAAAAGTGATAGAATATGTTTACATTGTCAAGAAGAAACTACTAAACATGTGTTTATGAAATGTAAAAGAGTAAAAAACGTTACAGGGAAAACTATGTAAAGAACTTTTTTTTGAAGATAACAAAGAAGTGGATAAAATAAACATGGATATGATTAAATATGGGGGTCTATGTTTACCCATCAAATGGGTAAACATCAAAAGGCATATGTCATTGAATATGCCATTCATCAAGCCGTTCTGATTAAGATTGCATTAAAGTTAGGAAATTTGCCCTTTCTCCACTGTAGTGTAATTTCAGAGTTGGTATATATACTTAGTGGGGGGTGTGGGGGTACAGCCCCCACATGAGGAGATTTGATTAATAGCATTTATGATGAAATGCCATTCGGTGCTTTTCCTATTCAATACATGAACATAGACCCTAAATATGGATATTATAAGAATAGAACTAAAGAATGTGTTAAAAATAGATAAAAGTTATTTTATGGCATATGGGTGATATGGAATAAAAGAATAAATGAAATTATGTTTAATGGTAAATGGATTTCAGCAACAATATTAAGTAAAATCAGACGGTGGTTATGGAAAAAGGAGTGGGAAATAATAAGGGATGAAAATTTAATATGCTTGCAAGGAAAATTATGAATATGTGTAAATATATTTGTACATTTGTAAATATGATGCAAATAAGATTTTTTTTTGTATAAAGGACCCCTACTCTTTTCAGTAGGTGTAGCAGGATAATTTACACCCTCCAGCTCAGGTAGATGGGGCCTTGATTTAACATCTTATCCAAAGGATGACACACTCAAAAGTGCCGCACTCCCCTTATACCACACTGTCAGCAATCAATCTACCTGGTGTGGGAATAGAACCCACAACTCTCTGCACCAAAGAAGAGTAGGCTACCTATTGCACCACTGACACTGACTTAAAAAGTGTGTTGAGAGCAGTAAGCTAATTCAAGAGATCTCTCAGATTTTTCAGGTTTTTCAGCCCTCCTTCTTCAACTTTGCCAAGGTATTCTCTCCTCCCCTAGCCATTACCTCCCCTAATCCTCCTCTAGCCATTACCTAGACCTTAGAGCCTTTCTTTTAGTTCCTTTTTCTTTGTTACTCTCATATTCTATTACTACTAATGACATTCTGCTGTAATCTCCATCTTTATTACCTCTACCCTTTCTACCCTTTTTTTCTGTTGCCACTAACAACTTCCTACATTTCCTTATTTTCTCTCTTTTATTTTTCCTCCCTTATTCTATAATTTGTGTAGCCTCTATATTTCTCCCCTTCCCTCAATCTCAGTTCTTCTTCTGTAATCTTTGCATATTATTTCCACTCGTATTATATTCAACCTTAGTTGAATAATATTATTTTAGTATAATATGTGTATCTAGTGTGTGAACATAAGCTTTTATTTTTCTTCCTTATTTTGCATTAACTATAGCTCTATTACATTTATTTGTTTTTATAATGTATGTATCAAGTGTTGTATATACTCCAAGTATTTTTCTGTCAGTAATCTTTTCCTCCATTGCTCCTGCATTTATTTAAAATATATGCCTTGTTTTACTATGTATTCTATGTTGTGTTTCATGTGGAGATTTTCTCCCCTGAAAATGGGCTCTTCTTGGCCCAGTGGACTTTCCCAGTAAACAAATGCCAGTAAACAAATAATAAATAATAAATATTTAATGCTCCCTGTAGAGCTTTCTTTAAGAAACAAAATAAACAGGCCCAACAAGCTGCTGGTAAACACATTTTTAAAAAGCAATGGTAGGAACCCCCCAGAACAAAGGCTAGTCTAATAATTCTGAATGACTATATGAGAGACACCACCCTACCTTGGCAATCATTTTACCCTTCTAGAAAAAAACTAACCTCCATGCCTCTCATTGGTTACATATAGCTATGGTCAGATGGGTTGTGAGAGTAAATCATCAAGGCTACAGATGTCATTAGGAGTCTGTCCCTCCATTACAAGGGACACCCCCTCACTCACTAGACAAAACTCTTCTTTTCCTTCTTGTCATTCAGCACATGCTGTCTCGGTGGTGGGGGAAGACAGAGGCAGTCCCTCCTCCTCAATTAGGAGAAGCATTTTATTCAAGGATGTTTCTGGTGTCAAGGGAAGAAGACTCTTGGAAACCAGTTCTGGATCTTTCCTTTCTCATCCTGTTTGTGATAGTGCACAAGTTCAAAATGTTGTCACTTCGCAGCTTATTACTCCCTTTTCCCCGTTTGAGTTTTTTAGTAAACTTAAATTTAAAGGATGTATATCCTCGCATTCCTATAGATACAGATTTCAGATGCTTCTTAAGGTTTTCTGTATCTGGATGACACTATCATTTCTTTGCATCACCCTTTGGTCTATCCACTGGTCCAAGGGCATTCACAAAGTGTCTAGCTCCTGTGACAGCCTGCTGCAGACTGTAAGGTATACATAATTCCTTATTTAGACAACTTTTTCAAAGTGTCTTGATCTCTCAAGGGTAAGGAATCTCCTACACAGACTGGGGCTCCAGGAGTACATTTAGAAGTCTTCTCTGACTCCTTCCCACAGAATTGTTTTCCTGGGGTGTCTCATAGACACCACAGTTCAAATAACTGGAATTCCACAGGAAAAAATAGATCTGCATCTAGATATGTTCATGAGTTTCTTCCTTTCAGTCTACTGTCTCAGAAAGAGAATTTCTCGGGATTCTAGGCCTCATGGCAACTATGATTTTCATGGTACCTCTTGCAAGACTCAACATGAGAAAAATTCTGTGGTACCTGGAATCTGTATGTATGGTTCCAGCATCAACACCTGCTAACATTTCAGATTCCAGTTTTGGAGTTTGTGAAAAGGGAGATATTTTGTGGAGACACTCAGAATCAAGGTCTCCCATTCTCTTTCTGTTACAGCACAGTCACTTACAACAGACACCTCAGACATTGCTTGGAGAGTAGTGTCAATAGGGTAAAACTACAGAATCTTTGGAACAGAAAAAGGAGACCAAAACACAAAAACACAAAAGAGATAGTAGCATTTATAAATGCTCTCAACTCCCTCAATTTTCAGGACCTCTGTAAGTGTTTACAGACAACACTGATATGGTACATAAACAAGCAAGTGGGAACCAGATCTTATCCTCTGCGCAGACTAGCAGTGGTAGCCTGGGATATACCTTTTCAGCACAGTCTCACTCTACAGGCATCTTATATACCATTAGAGCAAAATAGACAAGCTAACCAGGACCAGGACAGGCCATCACAAATGGAAATTGAATCAGGAGTCTTCCAGGAACTGATCTATCTGTAGAGAACACCTCAGATAGCTCATTTTGCCACCACTTGCAACAATCAGTTGGTGAAATTCTGCTCCAGAAATCCATGCAAGAAAGTCTAGAAAAGAGATATTTTTTACCCATGGATAGGAATGCTCCTGTGTGCTTTTGCACCCCTTCCACTAATATTCAGGGTAATTCTAAAGATTCGTATGGACTCCCCAAATATAATTGTGGTAACCCCCTTCTGGCCAGGCAACAGTGGTTCTTCCTTATTTTGTAAATAGCCAGGGACAATTACTACAAGCTTCCTACCACAGTGGATTTACTCACACAAGACCAAGGGTATTTTATACATCCTGATCCCAAACAATTAAAACTGACCGAAGATGTGAAGCAAGTATTAAAAGAGGCAAGAAACCTGTTAATAGAAAATCATATATTAGTAAAGGTTAAAGGTTTTCTTGCTGGTGACAAAAAAAAAAGAACCAGCACCCATTCAGGGCTAGTGTTTCTCTGGTTCTAAATTATTTGTGTGAGTTCAGCATGTCTGCCATAAATCCCCTTTTTAAATACAGACTCATGTCAAAATGTTTTTGAAAGATATATTTCATATGAAGCCTAATAGAAAACAGGTGGCTCCTCCTTGGAATCTTTATTTTGTCTTAAAAAAATAATTCTTGCTCCATTTGAATCAGATCATCAGGTTGCCTTGAAGTTCTTAACATGGAAAACAGTGCTGCTAATTATACACAAGAAAAAATCTTCACCTGGATACTGCAGCCAACGATATAAAATTGTAAATATCCAGAGGAAAAAAAACGTTGGTAGCACACAGCAGGTACATTAGCAAAAGTATGTCTAATATAATAGAACACAGAGAAATTAAGCGTTTTTTGCAGACAACTCCCGCTTCATCAGACTAACTGATGAAGCAGGAGTTGTCCACGAAAGTGCTTACTTTCTTTGTGTTCTATTATATTAAACATACTTTTGCTATCGTACCTGCTGTGTGCTACCATTTTTTTTTCTCTAGTGTTGCTAATTACTCTGCTTGCAATCCTGGTGGAGGAGATGCAGAAACATTTTTATCTCTTCCACATGCCACCTCTGTACTCTAAAAGAAGCACTACCCTCCTCTCCTTCTCAAGTCATAATGTCTCACCTTTAAGAATCTCAGGAAAAATGGCTGGGAATTGGTGCCTAAATCAGATCTTATGTGTCCCATCTGCCACACAGCAATGGGTATTGACAAGCATCTTATCTGCATGACAGATGGCAAATAAAAAAAATATATATATATATATATATATATATATATATATATATATATATATATATATATATATATGGGTGTAGGTTAGAAGATGGACAGCTGAGATAACCGACAACGCATGAGCGGGCGCCAGATGATCGACACTCGGAAGACCGAAGCTACGGATGAAAACTCCGACGCCAGGGATAGTGAGTTGGAAAGAAGGCTGTGTGAGTATGCGGTTGTGACGGACGTTAGGGTGCGACTAAGGTAAGTGTGGATAGTGACAGTCTGTGGGGATAGGGGTGGGTTCATAGGTTCATAGGTTCATAGGGTAGTACTAGGCTAACTGCCCTTGCGAGCCATTTCAAGCCTAGCCAATTATCCCTTGTGAGACTCAAACCCTGCACCTTGTGTTTCTAAGGCAAACACCTTAATCATTAGGCCACCCTCCCAACCCCATTAGGCCACCCTCCTAACCCTAGTGAGTTAGGGTTAGGGCGCGGGTTGGGTAAGTGTGCGGTAGTGGTATTTTTTGGGTTAGGGGCGGGTTAAGTGAGTTAGGGTTAGGGCGCGGGTTAGGTAAGTGTGCGGTAGTAGCAGTTTTTTGGGTTAGAAGCGGTTAAGTGAGTTAGGTTAGGGCGCTGGTTATGTAAGTGTGCTGTAGTGGTATTTTTGGGTTAGGGGTGGGTTAAGTGAGTTAGGTTAGCGGGTTAGCTGAGTGTGCGATAGTGACGGACCTTAGGGTAAGGGTTTGGGTTAGGGTTGGACGTACTTGTGTGTGTGAGGTTTAGTGTGGGTTTGTGAGGATTTTGGTGTGCTTGTGTTCTGTGTGTGGTTTTTGGATAAGGGGATGTGTTTTGTTAGTTGATTGTTGTTATTGTGGTGTGTGCAGTGTGTGGGGTTTCGTGTTTGTGGACCGTCGGTTACTTGTTTGTCGGGCATGTGAGGTGTCGTGTTTATGGTTTGTCGATAATGTGGTGTCGATGTTTTTGTTGTCGGTGAGAGTGGCTGTCGATCTTATGACCTAGAACCATATATATATATATATATATATATATATATATATATCGTGGATTATTATTTTTCCAGTGGCACATTAAAGTGTGAAACGTGGCTGTCCATTTATCCTATGTAGCCTGCTGAGAAGATATGCTCTACAATGACTCTGTCTGTAGAAGGTAAATATCAAATGAGAATTAACTCACCCCTAAAATAATATGATCCTGAAAGCTGCCTGCAGGTGCTCAGGCATGTGCACAACATCATGTAGAAATTCCCACAATCTTTACCACAAAATGGCTGGGAATTGGTGCCCAAATCAGATCTTATGTGTCCCATCTGCCACACAGCAATGGGTATTGACAAGCATCTTGTCTGCATGACAGATGGCAAATTAAAAAAATAAATAAATATATATATAACATCCTTCTCTTTTACTATACTCTTACTTCCTACGAAGATCTAACCCTTTGCCAATCTCCTAATTTAGCCAAACACACAACCTCTCTACTTCCTCTAGCTGAACAAACACATATTAATATCCTATCTTCCTGTCCCTACCTTCCCCCTCTCTACCACAAATTACACCATAATAGATTTCTAACCACTAGACGGCTTTATCTAATACCCTGCAAAAACTCAAAGATATTTCAAATTCCACAAACTCTTTTACTGATACACGGGGACATCCACCCCAACCCTGGCCCCAATAATCCTCTTACCCACACCACTTCTAACCATACTGCCAACAATCTTAGTTCTCCTTTCTCTAATGACTCCCTCACTATAGCTCACCTAAATATTCGTAGCATCAACAATAAAATCACTCAACTCCATGCTTTAATTGACTTCTATGCCTTTGATATTCTCTGTCTCACTGAAACATGGCTTAAACCAGGTACCAAAGACAACGAATTCACTCCCCCAGGCTATAGTACCTTAAGGCAAGATCGCCTTAACAAAAAGGGCGGGGGCGTGGCCTTACTTTACAAATCCCAACTACAGGTAGCCTTAACTGACTCCCTGCCCCCCTCCCCAGTCAATGCTGAAATACTCTGTACCAAACTCCAAGTGAATAAAAACAAAGCCATTTACATAATATGCTCCTACATCCCTCCAGGCAATAACTCAAATACACTGGAAAATTTTCTTAGCTGGGTCTCCTGTAGCTTTCCTCAGGAAACCATAATCTTAGGAGACTTTAATATTGATTGGAACTCCTGTATCTCTCCCAAACCTACCTTTCACCTTAATCTCTTTTAACTTTCAACAAACCATAAACTCCCCTACTAGAATACACAAATCTACCAATAAACAAACCATTCTAGATTGGATACTAATCAACAACAATCCCCTCTCTTATAAAACTGGAATACTCCCTGACAATATCAGCGATCATCTCCTCACCTACATCACTAAACAAAAATACAACAATCCCAAACAGGCTACTTATCGTACTGTACACAACAAAACTAATTTTAACCTGTCTTCTTTCCGTAATGAACTCAAAGAATATAACTGGCCAGCTCTAAAACACCTCCCAATTGATGAAGCAGTTACCTATTTCAACAACACCTTCCTACAAATTCTCCAGCATCATGCACCATCCCGATTAATTAGAATAGGCTCAAAAGCAGCCCCTGGCTTTCCAAAAAAACCAAACAAACAATGCTAGCTAGAAATAAATTATGGACAAAATGGAGATCCTCTAAAAACCCATCTGACCATCAAAATTATAAACACCTGAGAAATACAACTAAGAAACTCACCTACCTGGATAAAAAGAATTACTACCTTCAGTATCAACAACACAGAAATCAAAACCCCAAACATTTCTGGTCAGGAATCAATAAACTGCTCCATCCAGGGAACACCAAAACACCTACACCAGCTAGCCTAGCTCAGACCCAACCCAATATAATAGCAAACACCTTCAACAACTTCTTCTCTGAAACAGTCACCTCTCTAGCAAACACCATGACTCCCCCCCTTCCCTTCAAATAACCTCTCCTCTAAACAGCACCCCTACACTAAAATTTAATGCAGTCTCCACTACCTACATAAGTAAGTTACTCTCTAAACTTAAACCTTGCACCCCTTCAGCCGATAAACTACCAGCTGAATATCTGCAACTAGCTGCACATGAACTAGCTTACCCAGTCTCCATATTAATTAACAGAACTATAACTGAATCCACTATCCCATCCTGCTGGAAAATCTCCCATATCATTCCCCTCCACAAAGGAGGTAACTCCAACGAACTTTCTAATTTCTGGCCAATAGCCCTTCTATCTCCACTATCTAAAATTATGGAATGTTGCATTCACCATCAACTCTTATATCATCTCTTGCAAAACAACCTACTCATAGACTCACAACATGGTTTTAGGCCCCACCACAGTACTTCCACTGCCCTTCTCTCCTTCACAGACGTGATCAACAAAAACCGCAATAACAACCTTTACTCCTCTGCACTTTTCCTTGACCTCTCAAAAGCTTTCGACATGGTTAACCATCAACTTCTCCTAGATACTTTAAAATCCCTCTCACTTGATTCATTAGCACTACAGTGGTTTGACTCTTACTTGAAAGATAGAAAACAAGCAGTCCTCTGGGACAGCCATCTATCCTCTCAGCTCCCTGTCACTATCGGTGTCCCACAAGGCTCCATCTTAGGCCCCCTCCTTTTCTCCATATTCATAAATAACCTACCTACTTCACTCCCAACATCCACTTGTATACAATATGCGGATGATTCTACTCTCATCTGTTCTGCTTTATCTCCAGAAAAACTCCACTCCTCCACCCAAAATGTCTTTACAGCAGCAGAAAATGGTTCCAACATATCTGTCTCCTGATCAATCCCAAAAAAAACAAATTACTACTCTTCACCCCCACCCTTAAATCTGCCCCTATCTCATTTTCCATTGTGTCCTGTAATGGCACTATCATTACCCCTGATAGTTCCACTAAACTACTGGCCACTATAGACAATCAGCTAAGCTTTGACTGCCACATTGATCTGACCATCAAGACTGTTAATAAAAAAATAGGTGCCCTCTATAGACTAAAGCCCTTTCTTACTGCTACTATCCGAGTGTCTCTTGCCCAAACTCACCTCATCTCCACACTATTGTATGCCTCTCCATCATTTATCAACCTCTCTAAAGCTAACCTTCAAAAACTCAACACAGCGTACCATAGTATTGCCAGGTTTGCCACAGGTTCCCCATTCTGTACGCATCACTGTCTCAATCTAAAACAACTTAATTGGCTAGAACTTCAGAACATAATACTTCTACATCAATTAGTCATAACTTATAAAATTCTACATTACCCCTCCAATACACCCATACTTAATAACCTCATCACCCCATATAAAAATCTTACTTCCCTTCGCTCAGCCAGGAAGCTTCTAGTAACTACTCTCAAATCCCACAATAAAGCAGGTGACTCCTTATTTGCCAATACTGTAGGATCATATTGGAATAAACTCCCCATAGACCTGACCACCCTAAGCTCACCTCACCTTTTCAAAAAACAAATAAGAAACCATTTACAAACCCACTGGCTATGCCCATGCGCTAATCCTGACTGAGCTCAGCAATGATTTCACCTCTTTCCAGTCCCCCCCCCCTTCACTTCTACTGGTTGTTTCTCTACCCTTAATTATGCCTCTACTGACCCACTTTCAGAATTTCTTTTTCTTTTTTCCTTACTCTTCCTACTTCCTCCATCTACATGCTATATCACTTCATCTTGTCATCTGTTCTTTTCCTACCTTTCTACAGATCTCTTCTATGTTTATCCCCTTCCTTATACTAGTGCCCTTGGCACAACTTATTCTATTCTAAATTGTAAATACTGTAATTCATATTTGACTCTCCATATGTCAGTCTATTACCAATCTTCTGCATTTACTAGCAGTCTTACTCTAGCAATCATTCAAAAGAAGGTTGCCTCTCAGTTTTTATTTTCCTGTTATAATCCCTCAGCATTTCACTAAGCTACATAACAATTGTTCCTTTATTTGCTATTATGTTTATATAATTTGCTTGTTTTGGACTTTGTTTTGATATTTGTTATTTGATTGTTTGTTCTTTTTATTGTAAATAACTAGTATGTTAATGGAGCTTTTCTCCTCGGGCCTCTGCTGAAAATGGACATGTATCCAGCCATGTGAGGTGTCGTGTTTATGGTTTGTCGATAATGTGGTGTAAATAAATTTGTTGTCGATATGGCTATATATCTATATATATATATATATATATATATATATATATATATATATATATATATATCATGGATTATTATGGTTCCAGTGGCACATTAAAGTGTGAAACGTGGCTGACCATTTATCCTAGCCTGCTGAGAAGATATGCTCTACAATGACTCTGTCTGTAGAAGGTAAATATCAAATGAGAATTAACTCACCCCTAAAATAATATGATCCTGAAAGCTGCCTGCAGGTGCTCAGGCATGTGCACAACATCATGTAGAAATTCCCACAATCTTTACCACGTGTGCTTGTTGTGTAATTTGAGTGATTCAAAAAGAATAATGAGATAAGCCCTAATTAGCATAATCATTGTGCCCAGAGCAGTGAACCTTATAGGTTCATAGGTTGTTACTAGGTAAACAACCACTAGGGCCCTTACAAGCCTAGCCATGCACTGAGTATCATGGCCATCTATAAGTGAGAGAAGTATTAGTAGGGAGGTAACTAAGGGATTTGTAATGGGGGGATGTTAGTTAGAGTAATACTTTACTTATAGACGGCCTCTGTACCATAAAGGACATGGAGGCCAGATTTGGGGTAAATTTATGATTTCCCATTCAATTGTCGAGGTTTCATTTGAATAGGGTCAGGGATGCACTCTGTCTTACATGGATGGGGAGCCTATTCCAAAGCACAGGGGATCCTTTGGGACACATATCTGTCTTTACAGCCTGCTCTGTATATGCCACAAGGGAAGTTCAGATCCCTGGATCTAGTGTTTCTGGTACTGTTTGTTTCGTGCATTGCAACAGATCTATAAGGGCTGGGTCTGAGAAAACCCTGTAAGCCAGGCAAAGATCCCATCTCAGCAGCCTGTAGGAGACTGAGTACACAGACAAATCCTTTAGGCAATCAGTGAAGGAGAGGGTATTCATGCCCTAAATTCTCTTGGTGAGAAACCTTCAATGGCATTCCATTTGTTGCAAGTGACTGGTTAGGTACATGCCAAAGTGGGCATTGTACTCAATGACAGATTTGATAAAGTCCAAGTAGAGTGGTGCTATAACTTTCTTGGACCTGGATGTCATACCCTTACCTATAAGTTGGGCGGCAAAAAATGTTTTTTTTTTACTACTTAACTACATGTTGGTCAAAGTTCAGATTGCTGTCTGCATATGTTCCCAGATCCCTTACTCCTGGGTTAGCTACATGTTGGTCAAAGTTCAGATTGCTGTCTGCATATGTTCCCAGATCCCTTACTCCTGGGTTGACTGTTTTGGGTGTTGTATCAATAGAGTAATTAACTTGGGATGACAGTTTCCCAAACTGCATTATAACACATTTTCTGGCATTGAGTTTTAGGCCATGGCTGTGGCACCAGTCATTTGTCTATGTTAAACCCTCTTGCAAGATGTTGGTGTCTTGGGGGGAATTTATAATAGCTCCCAATTCACAGTCATCTGTGAACTTGATGAGCCAAAAGCCTTGAACATTAGCCTTGACTTCCAAGAAGTAGATGCCAAACAGGAACAGGCCCATTATAGAGCCTTGGCGTACTCCAGTGGTGACTAGTCTCATGGTGGAAGTGGCCTCTCCGATCCTGACTTCTTGGGTCCTATCTATGAGACAGCCAGTAATCTATTGAGTTATGTAGTTATTTATGCCCATCTTAGAGAGCTTGTCAACAATGCCTGTGTGGGGTATTAGATCAATTGCCTTGGCCAGGACAAGTTATACAGTATGCACTGTTTTACCCTCATCCAAATTGCATTGATAACCCTCTCAAAGAAGTCTACCAGATTAAGTAGGCATGACCTTTCCTTAACAAAGCCAAACTGGGATGGGTCCAGTGTCTGTAGGTCGCCATTGTCCTTCTTTATTATTTCCATGATCATTTGTCTTTAAGGAAATTGTTTTTCCAGATTTTGGACATGAGTTGTTTTCTTTGATTATATACCCTGTTTAGGTGAGGATTCCACCAGTCGAGTATGTTTTTAGTGTTTGGTTTGGGTTTACTTCTGGTAGGTACAGTAACCTCTAAGCAGCCATTCACATGTTTGTATAGATTGTTATAGGTTAATGACCCAGGGGGGCCTTTCTAAGCCTAGACAAGTTTTCCCAAAAGAATAATGATGTCCTGTATCCAAACAGGACATTGAGGGCCAAGCATTTATAAGCTACCTCTGTCCATAAGGGACATGGGTGTCAGGCCCAGTGTACATTTCCTATTCCCCATCCACTTTTCTAGGTTGTGCTTAAACTGCGTAATAGACAAACTCAGATTCACATGGATGGGAAGCCTGGTCCTTAGGAGGGGCAATCTCTGGGACCCACATTTGTCTCTCCAGCATGTTCTGTTTAAGCCACAGACAAAAATTCAGGTCCCTATATCTTGTATTTCTGGTAATTGTTGACTTATGAGTATGGAGGAGATTCATAAGTGTGGGTTTTATGGATGCCTTGTAAGCCAGGCATAGATCATCCCTCAACAATCTATAGGAGACTGAGCAGAGGGAAAGGGCTTTAAGGTGCTCTACATATGGCAGGTTTGTTATGCCTTGTCTTCTTTTTGTAAGAAACCTATGAGGTTGCTCTAGTTGCTGCATATGCCATAAACTTCAAGCAAGGTGATTATTTGTCAGTGCTACAGGAGAACTCTGTGAATAATTCTGCATAGGTAGCTGTGATCCCGGGGTTAAGGAGAGCCTTGAATTTTGATACTGTCACTTAATAGGATCTAGTGTGCTTAGAATAGTTCCTAACTGTTACATGTTTACCTTGGTTTCCCAGGTTGATTTTTTTACTTCAAAGGAGACAGCACACTGTTAAGATGGCATAATGGTTAATACTTCACTTCCCATGCACAGGATACAAGGCTCAATCCTGACCTCCAGCCAATGCCTGTTTGGAGTTTATATGATGTCTCTGTGAGGTCCCTGCCACCTCTGAAAAACATGCTGAGTTTTTCCATCTCAACTCACCAAAGAATGGAGCTGTGGCAAGCAACACAAACTCTACATGGTGTCCTATAAATGGAGGAGTTTTATAGACCAAACACTTCAGGCATCCACTATGGTGTGCAGTATCCTCAAGGTAGCAGAACATGGATCACATACTGTGTGCTCTGACAGGGCTAGCCACTTGGTGTAAAATATGGCTCTAGTGTCACCAAATGGTCTTGAGTATTTGCCAGTGATAAGTGGGTTGAAGACTTGGCCTACACCAACCTATGCCAGGGGACCCATGCTAATGGTGGAAGGGGTGTATGTGCCCCTATTAGCTAGTGTGTACCTACCATAAAGCCCAGCAGCCCTGTGTCAATAAGGTACTGGCTGGCCAGTGTCCAGTTACCCAGCTTGACTTACTTGGGATAGTTCTATTGAGTATAAGTTGGACATAAAATAATTAACCTGCGAAACATAGACTAAGAATTGCTACACTCACTGTTCGTTCAGTGACAGAATGAAGCTTGGAAGTGGATAACATGACAGTAAGGTTAAGGCAGTATGCATAATCTCAGCCTATGCCACACAGCAGGGTTGTGATAGTGAGGAAAAGAGTGAATTCAGTCAGCAGTTACAGGACCTAGTAGATAAAGCAGGACAGCATGAGTTGGTGTTGATAATGCGTGACTTGAATGCACACATTGGGACAGACAGAAAAGGATATGAAGATTGCCTGGGTCCTCATGGCTAAGGCAACAGGAATAAGAAAGGAGAGGTCATTCTAGACTTCTGTTTGGCAAATAGCTTGATAATAGCCAACACATGGTTCAGAAAGTGAGACAATCATAAGGTCACATAGAAGAGTGGCCAACATGCAACTCAGGTAGACTTCCTCCTAGTAAATAAAGAGCAGAGGGGTAGAATCAGTGATTACAATGTCATCCCCAGTGAAACAGTCAGCCCACAGCATAAACCACTGGTTGCCACAATCAGCTGTAAGCAGTAGTCAGAGAAGGCTGTAAGGTCAACAAAGACCAGGTTGAAGACCTGGAAGTTGACTAGAGAGAAAGCACAACAGTTCAAGGAATTACTCAGGGCTCTAACTCCTCAAGAAAAAGAGGAAATAGGTGCAGATGAAGAAAAATGCCAGTGCCTCAAAACAGCATGTGTAAAGAACAGATATGTGGCCAAGCCAGGTATGGAAATAAGGTATATAAGAAAATCTGGTGGTGGAATACAGAAGTCCTGAAAGTCATCAAAATAAAGAAGGACTGTAGGAACAAGTGTGAGAAAAGATGGACTGGGCTAGGATGGAATATTGGGTGACTAACAAAAAGGCTAAGAAAGGAGCTGCTATAACAAAGAACGAGACATCAGAGGCACTCTGCCAGCTTCTGGAAAGTGACTCAGTAGATGGCACAAAGAAACTATATTAGATTCAATGCAAAGACGGAAAGATAAAGAAGAAGTCCGACACCCTTCATAAGGAGTGCCAGCAACAACTTACTTACCAGCCCACAGGACATCAAAGGTAGATGGAAGGAGTACCTCCAGTAGCTTCTGAATAAAGAAAACCCCACAGAAGCTGTACTGCTCCAGACACAGCCTGTGGTAAGAGAAGAGGAAGAGCCCACCATAGAAGAAGCAAGAAGAGCACTAAGGAAAATGAAATCAGGGAAAGCAGCAAGCTCAGATGTGATCAAGTTGTAGAAAGGCGTATCCCAGATAACTGGAGACTAGGCATACTAGTGCCAGTGTACAAGAACAAAGGGGACATTCACAACCGTGAGCAGTACAGAGGTATCAAACTCCTATCACACTGCATGAAAGTACTGGAGAGGGTGATTAATAAATGAATACACAGAGTAGTCAAAAGTAAGGTAAGGGATGAGCAGTTCGGATTCAGATCAGGATACAGTACAACTGACCCAATGTTTGCAGGAAGACATACTTGAGAAGAAGCTAGAGATGAGGAAAGAGTCCAACTGGACATTACTAGACTTGGAGAAAGCATTTGACAAAATTGCAAGAAAGCTGATTTGGGAAGTCCTGTGGTGGTTCAAAGTCCCAGAAACACTGGTAGAATTAGTGTAAGCTATGTAAAAAGACTCAACAACTCTGTGTTCCATCTCACAGAGGGGTTCAAAGTGGGAGTGGGTATACATCAGGATTCACCTTTGAGCCCACTGCTGTTCATGCTAGTGATGGACTACATCAGCAAACAGGTCAGAGGAGAGAGCTCAACAAAGTTGCTGCATGCTGACGATGTTGCATTACAGGCAGACTCTGAGGAAGAAACTCAGCAAAGGATTGGGGAATACAGTATGAAATTGAAGGCACATGAGATAAAACCGAGTATGGATAAAACAGTTGCAATGGCAGCAAATGGGAGAAATCAGAAGAAGTTGAGAACTGATATAGAAGGGAAAATAGAGGAAGAGGTTAACAATTTCAAGTATCTGGGGGGGGGGGGGTTGAGAAAAGTGGTAGAATGCATACTGTCAGAGAGATCAAGAAAGGAGGACATAAGAGCAGAAGCAAAAGTAGCTCCAATTGCTGAAAAGGTCAAAGACAACAAATTACAACAGTTTGCGCACATGTGCAGAAAAGCAGAAGACAATCTGGTGAAGAAGATTTGGGACAGACAGGAAAAAGGCCAGCTGTAACAAAGGCACCCTGTAAAGAGGTGGCTGGATTGTGTAAGAGAAGACCTGTGACAGTCAGGCGTAAGTGCTGAAGAAGGCAGGAGAGTGACATTGAATATAGAGAGATTGTGACAATTGACACAACAACCCGACTCCATGTAGAAAATGCGACAAAAAGGATGCTACTGATGATGATGACACAGCTTTGCAATCTGACATCACTAGTGGACACAATTAGGGTGCAATGCTCTCCCATGTTGGTGAGTATCAGGTCCAGTATGCTTGATCTTCTGGTTGGAGTGTACAGTAACTGTTCCGGTGTGTTTGAGTTAATAAAGTCCAGAACGCATTTTGCCTGTGAGTTTGAGGCAGTGTAAGTGCAGCAATGAATAGAGGGGTGGTAAAAGTCACCCATGAATGGGGTGTTTGGTTGGATGATGAGTACTTCTAGTAGGTTTAAGAAAATGTTGTGAGAGTCTAGAGGCATAGGTGGTGACCTCTAGCTAGCCATGATATGGTGAGGGACCTTATCTAGGGTGACTTGCACATGCATGAGCACTTTGGTATCATCCTGTTTAACCAACCTGGAGGCATGTTTGTTCATAATGTAGATCAAGATGCCTCCAACTTTGGCCCCATAATGTGCTATTCTTGGTCTAATTGTGTGGAAAACACTGTAGCCTTGCACTGCTGGAATACTTTCTTCTGCATTAAACCAAGTCTAGGTCACTGCACAGATATCTACATTCTCCAGAGTGAGGAGGGCTAAAAGAGTGTGGAGTTTTTTGTTTATTCTCCTAGAATTAAGTAGTAACACCTTAAGGTTGTATGGAAACTTTTTCACAGTGTTGGCAGTTTTGTCTTTTTGGCATAACCTAACAAAGTGCTCTAAGGGAGTGGATAAAGTTTTAGACAAAATATGAAAGTCTAGGAGGGACAGGTGTAGCCCATCCTTGGAAAGCAACATGGACTGTTGATCATGTCTTCCTGAAGGGATACAGAAAATAAGCCAATTATTAAAATCAATCATTTTATGCTCATTATGTGGCATCATCCTTGGTGAAGGTAGAATGCTGCTCAATGCAAGGCTTGTACCTGTCTATGACACATATTCCAAGACATAGTCCAGTGAGGTACATCTCAGGTCACTTACACCCACATGGACTATGACAGAATCATATTGGTAAATGGGGGTGCAGTGACTTGACTGCATGCATGATATTGCAGATCCTGGCTCCAGATAGGCAACTAATTGTTATCTTCTGCTTGTCTAACCTGGAGATTGGGTTATCTGTGTATCACACAAATGGCATCCCCAATGACAAGAGTAAGGTAAAGTATATGCTTGTCTTATGGGCTTTCCTTTTGGGGGACCATTGGGTGTAAGATTATGAGAGTTTGGTGGGGTTTTTTTTGGTTTGTGCTTTAGTGATTACTGAATAGCAGTATTGACATTACATGGCTTTCGGGGGCTTTGAGGTTTGGGAAGATTTCTTTTAAGTGCCTCAGCATCAGACAATCTATGTGTGTGGTGATTGGTATGTGTGAGGGATGTAGTGTGGGTTTTCTTGACAACTTTGCTTGCATGTGATATTTTTGCCTCCAAGGAACTTGTGTATTTACATCTCTCGCATACTGTGTTATTTTCTTTAATGATTAAGTGGTCGTATAAGAGCATGATACAATTGCTACATTGCCTTAGGCTGCCAGATCTACCAAGATGAGCATAGATACATTAGAAAATTGTATATCTGTGTTATCCAGTCCTGTAATAGGCTGGTCTGTTTAGGATTAAGGATTGGGTTTTAATAGGGCTCTCCTATTGAGTTTCTGGGGTTAAGGGCAAGATGTCACACAGTGCTAGGATATGGTAGTGCTGCTTTCCAAGATGCCTGCACACTGATCAGCAACTTAACTTTAGCTTTCCCACTGTGAAAAAACAAACTGAATGACAAGAGCCAAGTTACTCTTGTCACTTTTAGTAAATTCAGTTACTGGCTAATAAGTACATTGCCTGGATGCCAGCAAAGAAGCTAATTGAGCCAGAAAGAAAATCATCTAGAAGTGGTGAAGAGAAAACACTGACTAGGAAGAATTCTGCATCTGTTCAGCAAAAATCAATTCAAGCTCCAGGTTCGGTGAAAAACATGGCGTCCAGTAATCTAGAGGAAAAAATAAATCAAATGTGCTTAGAGATTATTGAAATAAACAAAATGCTTAAGAAGTATATCAACTCAAATAACAAAAGGCTGGAAAACATGGAAGAAGCTTTAAACAGGTATTTAGATGAGCTGATAAAATTTCAAAAATCAAAGGTCAAAATGAAGAAAAGGCTAGTTGAGTATGAAACTGCTCAAGAAGGGATGTTTCAAAAATGGTAGAAATTTAGGACTGAGCACATAATGGAATCCTGAGATTTTCTTCTGTATTATAAAAACTAGAAGGAGCAGTCTGTATTAGTTTTATGACACAAATAATCAACTGGAGTGGTAATCCACAGCAGGATCTGTTAATTGTAAGGGGGCACCATGTGTATGCTCCTAATCTGGCCATGAAAAAACAGCCAAGACCTGTATTAGTAAAGATGCAATTATACTAGCAGAAAGAGTTGATCATGGCAAAACTGTGGAAAAAGGGCAGAATATTAAAAGTTTGAGACATTAGAGTGTGTAAAATGATTATTCACTGTACATTAGGCCAAAGAGAAACAGATGTATCTTGGCAATCAGGGAACGTTGAGAGGCAGGTGTGATATTCAAGATGCTATATTCACCTGTCTTTAGAATATTTTTTGCCTGGAGGATCAATGTCATTTTTGATGCAGAACAAGCTAAGGAGGAAATACAGAAGTTTGTCCAAAAAACAGTGAGCCATCAAGCAGAATGATACTCTTCTTCTCATTCTTCTGATAATAAAGCACATGGAGAGATGTTGACATTGAAACTTTTCCCAACATTCCAAAGGAAAATTCTTAAGAGACAGAGAATAGCACATGAGTTGACTAGAAGAATTGGGAGAACCTTGGAAATGAACTGGAATTAGGAGATGGAGACGGATGAACAGGAAGAGGATCAGCATCATGGAAATTGAATAAATGTGAGATTACAAAGCATCAATCACATTTGTGAAATACAGTTGTGCAAGAAGAAGTGGAAATAATTGACTTTCATTGAATTTGTTAAACATGTGGGGAACTGAAGGGCTTTTGCCTCACTTCATGCCATTGACATTTGGAAGGACACTATGGAGAAGGAAAGAGAAAGGAAAAACATAACTGTAAGTGAAACAGTTTCTGTTCTTAACAGTATTTCTATAAAACTTTTCATGCTATAAATTGCATGTTACACAGTCAAATATTTTTAGTTAATGTGTGTGATAAAGACGCTAATGTAAACAGATGCATTTTTCATTCTTTCCTTTTTTTTTCTAGTATAAAGATGTAGGCATTACAATGCAAAAAGAGAAAAAAAAGTTAGACAAAAGCATGTTTCTGTTAATAGGCTGTAATCTTGGATTGTTAAGGTGGGGAATGGGGCTGCAATACTACACAAAGCATAATATATGTAGAGCTGATATTTTTTTCTTACTTTTGTATAGATGAATGTCTGGATTAAGACCCTTGCCTTAATCTAATAACAGGAATTAAGTGGAAATAAGTAAATAAGAGAACACTGAATGTAATGAAATGTTTTCTTTTAGCAATAAATGTTTCAGCATGTACTTAGAAGCCTGCATCTGAGGGCTACATTTTTGTTTTGTTTTCATGGAGACAAGTGGATTGTAGGATAACAAAAAGACAAAAAAATGGTTTCTTCAAGGCCAAAAATTAATGTTTTCTGAAATCATCCAAGTTGTTTTTCACATCTAGTAGGAGAATAAAGATAAAAAAGAATAGACCAAATTAGTATAATTAGGAGCACAGGCAGTAAAATTCATGTTAGCATGGATAACCTCAACTTTAGGTTAGATAAGACCTGCGTTTGCAGCTTTCTATTCAAGATAATTATTCCTATTAGGCGGGTTAAACTTCATTATTTGAAGATGTACGTAGTTTTGTGTGTTTGCATTAAGTTAATAGGTTATAGGGATGTTCTGGGATTTTTGTTTTGTTGGAGAGTCTTTATTAAAACAAAAAGGATTGTAAAATGTGACATAGATTCAAATGGAGAATGAAAAGAAAAAGTTTTTAAAGAATCAACCTGTCAAACATTAATGGTTATATGTATCACAAAAGCTGGACATTTAAAATAAGCTGTTTTATATATATATATATATATATATATATATATATATATATATATATATATATATATATATATATATATAAAATAGGTGGGAATAATGACGTCTTATCATAATAACAACACTTTCTATATTATCCTGGAATGTGAATGTTATCACATGTATAGCCAACATGGAAAGAATATTTAGCTATATTAAGACCTTGCTTGGCAATCAGGGAACGTTGAGAGGCAGGTGTGATATTCAAGATGCTATATTCACCTGTCTTTAGAGTATTTTTTGCCTGGAGGATCAATGTCATTTTTGATGCAGAACAAGCTAAGGAGGAAATACAGAAGTTTGTCCAAAAAACAGTGAGCCATCAAGCAGAATGATACTCTTCTTCTCATTCTTCTGATAATAAAGCACATGGAGAGATGTTGACATTGAAACTTTTCCCAACATTCCAAAGGAAAATTCTTAAGAGACAGAGAATAGCACATGAGTTGACTAGAAGAATTGGGAGAACCTTGGAAATGAACTGGAATTAGGAGATGGAGACGGATGAACAGGAAGAGGATCAGCATCATGGAAATTGAATAAATGTGAGATTACAAAGCATCAATCACATTTGTGAAATACAGTTGTGCAAGAAGAAGTGGAAATAATTGACTTTCATTGAATTTGTTAAACATGTGGGGAACTGAAGGGCTTTTGCCTCACTTCATGCCATTGACATTTGGAAGGACACTATGGAGAAGGAAAGAGAAAGGAAAAACATAACTGTAAGTGAAACAGTTTCTGTTCTTAACAGTATTTCTATAAAACTTTTCATGCTATAAATTGCATGTTACACAGTCAAATATTTTTAGTTAATGTGTGTGATAAAGACGCTAATGTAAACAGATGCATTTTTCTTTCTTTCCTTTTTTTCCTAGTATAAAGATGTAGGCATTACAATGCAAAAAGAGAAAAAAAAGTTAGACAAAAGCATGTTTCAGTTAATAGGCTGTAATCTTGGATTGTTAAGGTGGGGAATGGGGCTGCAATACTACATAAAGCATAATATATGTAGAGCTGATATTTTTTTCTTACTTTTGTATAGATGAATGTCTGGATTAAGACCCTTGCCTTAATCTAATAACAGGAATTAAGTGGAAATAAGTAAATAAGAGAACACTGAATGTAATTAAATGTTTTCTTTTAGCAATAAATGTTTCAGCATGTACTTAGAAGCCTGCATCTGAGGGCTACATTTTTGTTTTGTTTTCATGGAGACAAGTGGATTGTAGGATAACAAAAAGACAAAAAAATGGTTTCTTCAAGGCCAAAAATTAATGTTTTCTGAAATCATCCAAGTTGTTTTTCACATCTAGTAGGAGAATAAAGATAAAAAAGAATAGACCAAATTAGTATAATTAGGAGCACAGGCAGTAAAATTCATGTTAGCATGGATAACCTCAACTTTAGGTTAGATAAGACCTGCGTTTGCAGCTTTCTATTCAAGATAATTATTCCTATTAGGCGGGTTAAACTTCATTATTTGAAGATGTACGTAGTTTTGTGTGTTTGCATTAAGTTAATAGGTTATGGGGATGTTCTGGGATTTTTGTTTTGTTGGAGAGTCTTTATTAAAACAAAAAGGATTGTAAAATGTGACATAGATTCAAATGGAGAATGAAAAGAAAAAATTTTTAAAGAATCAACCTGCCAAACATTAATGGTTATATGTATCACAAAAGCTGGACATTTAAAATAAGCTGTTTTATATATATATATATATATATATATATATATATATATATATATATATATATAAAATAGGTGGGAATAATGCCGTCTTATCATAATAACAACACTTTCTATATTATCCTGGAATGTGAATGTTATCACATGTATAGCCAAAATGGAAAGAATATTTAGCTATATTAAGACCTGCTCAGTGCAAATAGCAATGCTACATGAGATGCATTTAGAAAGAAATAAGCATGTGAAGTTAATAGAGAAATGATTTCAGTGTGGATATTCAGTGGAATATCAGGGACAAGGGAAAAGAAGAGTACTTATATTAATTGCTAGAAGAGCTCCAATAGTGATACAACAAGGGAAAAAGATAATAATGGTAGACATGGGTAGTAAGGGGATACTGTAAAGGGATGAGGATTACAGTGGCATGTATTTATATTCCACCTAAAACTACTATTATGTAACTTAAGAAAGTTTTGGGAGAAATGATCAGCTTTCAGTAGGGTGTATTACTTATAAGGGGGTACTGGAACTTGATTTGAAATAATGAGGATGTATCTGAAGGGCTTAAAAGGGAAATAAAATATCTCTATTTATGAAAACATTTGGTATGGAATCTATGAGTTCAGTAGTAGGAACTCAGAGAGAATTTACATATTATTCCCCAAGCTACAATTACTGGACTAGACTAGACTGAAATTGTATATTACAGGAGCATGAGCATTTAATTGACAGCTTTGACATACATCCAATAACTATTTCAGACCATGTGCCAATAATAACTAACATAAAAATGCAGGGTAATGAAGTAAAACTGAGACACTTCCCCACCTACCTGTTAAAAAAAGAGGAATTTAAAGAAAAGGTAGTGGAAATTATTTGAGAGCTATTAGGAAAGATATAAAGTACTCCAGAAGTTATAGCTACTGAGTGGGGTAAATAGAAAGTTGAGTTTAAAAACAGAGTAGTAAATAATAGAAAAAGAGATATTGTTAAGGAGTAACAAGAGTTATTTAGAGGGGCTGACAAAGGTTAAAGTTTTACCGAATAAGGGGAATCTCACAGAACAAGTGGAGGTGCAACTGAAGATGCTAAAGAGACAATAAGGGAGTACCTGCATAATTTGCAAGAGTTTAAAAAGATCGCTGCTAAGGAATTAATTTTTTTTTTAACTCCAGAGCACAAAAACGTTTAGCTCAACAACTTGGGCAAAAGAAAGTAGAAAGGGTTGTTGACAAATAGAGGGAGCCTATAACAAGAAAAATAACTATAGACACTGCAGAGGCATTAGAGATATTTTGTAAATTTTATGAAAATTTGTATAAAGCAGAGAAATGGGGAAATAAAGAAAAAGTACAAATGGAAATATTTATGGAAGACTTAAATATGCCAAGGTTGATGTATAATGGTGTGGCTTGATTGTGTAGCTCTAAAATATCCCTTCAGATTAGGTAATTATAAAACAATGTGTTCTACTGGAAATATCAGTTCATCCCACTTAACCATTGTCCTCTCCCCATATCAGATAAATACCTCTGACACTTTATTAATTATTGCCCACAACTATTCCTTTGGTTGATAAAATTATGCCTGACCTCTATATAAAACTAAAGGGACTAAAAGTATTTTCACTGCTTGTATCTCACTATCCATATACAAGAGCTTCCAGTTTCTCAGTTTTTGTATTGTCTTTTGTTTAGTCTTTTCCCACATATCCTTAGCTGCCATAACAGAAACCTTTTTAATTCATGCTTCCAAATACTTCATCTGATTGTGTCTCCATAAATATGGGTATTGCTGAATCAATTCATGTGTGCCTGCATAATTTACAACTCTATCCTTTGTTTTACCTTCATTAATTTTATATCCTGAAAATACTTGAAACTGTCTCAAAATATTCCATGACACTGATATGTCATTCCTGGATTTATCTGGTACAAAATAATATAATCTGCAAGCAAAGCCAGCTTTTCTTGATTACCATACCAATGGTACATCTAAATAATTTGTGGCTATGTCCATGGTCTGCTCCTGGCTAACCTCACCCCTACCTTTCCCTTACCTCTTTCTGACCTTCTCCTATCTACTTTCTTGCCTCCTCTTCTCTTACACCAGCTAACACTACTCAAGATTACCTATTGGTCTTCTCATATTCCACTTCCTACACTTTTCCCTCTTTCTTACTACTATGCTTTCGCTGTTAGCACCCTAATTCCACTAAAAAAAAGGATGACTGAATGAACTCAAAAAAGTCTACCATTGACTATTTCATAGAATGAACTGTTCTAAGACTATGTTGGAAAATATGTATTATAGTGTATATACATGCCTCCTGTGCTTTAAAATGCTGATTTGTCTGTTTCATCATATGAATCTGTAAGTGTTTCTTTGTATTTAACTGTTACTGTTATATGTTAGTACATTATAGTCTGTAATTGGAGCTTTTCTCCCCAGGCCTCTGCTGAAAATGGGTTATTTTTGACGCTGTCAGACAATCCCGGTAAACAAATGTCAAATAAACAAATCAATTAATTAATTAATTAATTAAACATCCTTGAATTTCTGAGTCCCTTCTTTTCTTTGCCAGTAGCAATAAACATAAAGCAAATAGCAAAGAGAAAGTGAATACCCCTGCCAGATTCCATTGTTCAGATACAACTTATCAGAGAGGAACCCTCTCATTTTAATTCTTGTGTCCAATCCTTCATACAGCCTACTAATAAATCTAATTATTGTATCAGGGAATGCAAATGTTTCAATTGCCCTACTTATAAAATCCCATCTTACTCTGTTGAATGCTTTCTCTGTATCAAGATCCACTAACAATAGTGATATTTTCCTACATTCTACTTCCTTTTGGATCATCATTGTTCTATTAGTGCTGTTAAATATTTGCCTCCCCTCCACAAAACCACATTGAACCATATCTTTCAATTTTTGGAGCACCTTTGCCCACCATTCTTTTAGCTAGCATAGATATAAACACTTTACAATGATTGTTTTAAATTGAAATGGGACTACATGAAACTGGGTCTAATGGGGCTTTACTCTCTTTAGGTATTACAGCCACCACAGCTTTTTTCCAAGATATTAGTGGTTCCCTTTCTTTTAAAATGCTGTTAAATAAAACCTTCCAGATCTTTACTACTGTCTTTCCTGTTAACATCCAAACTTCCACAGGAATACTATCTGTTCCTGGAGACTTTCCTGCAGATTGATTGTACGTCACAGTTTCTATCTTATCTCCTCCTACCTCTGTTTTCATTTTATCCCACTCACTAACTATAACTCCTGAAGACATTTCCATCTTTTGTAATAACTCTTGAAAAATATCAACTACCCATTCCTTTTATTCCTTTCTTTTTAACTTGCATTTTATACGCCCTAGTAATTATCCCCTTTTAACAGTTGTATCTATTCTAGATTCAACTAAAATCTCTACCAGAACAGGTCTTTCACTTAAAATTCCACTTTCCCTTTTTCTTTGTCCATACTCTGAGATCAAGCCCAGGTAGAGAATGTAGTCTCTAACCTTCACTCCAAATGTCTTCTTAGCCTCATCCCACTCTATTACCTTTTCTGCTTGAGTTATATGTTCCCAATATCTTGGTTCCTTTGCCAAGTTTCTCCAGTAAATTTCAACCCCCCTTGCCTATTTTCTGTACCCCTCCTTACATTCATCTCTATTGAAAAACCTTCTTTCCTCATTCTCATATTGGCTTAGTTCTTAGAATACTTTTTGCAATTTTATGCATATAATATTCTGTATGGTTGTTATTATTCTCCTTAAGGATCTGCAATAATAAGAAGTTATTGTTCTCACTTGTTAGACATGACAGCTTTTTGAATGTGTATTCACAACTTTTGTGTTGCATACACACACTTATGTTTGGTAGGTTAATCTTTTCTACAGTTGTTTCTTGTCATCTTCATTTGAACCTATGCCACATTTTTCAAGACTTTCTGTTTTAATGAATACAAAAAAACTAAATACATTTTAGAACACCCTTATAACATATCAACTTAAAACAAGCACTCAAAACTATGTACAGCTTCAAAAATTAAGTTTAACCCTCCAGATAGGAACAATTGTTCCAAATCAACAGCTCCACACTAAGACATTACCTAACCTAAAATTAATGTTACCTATGCTAAAACATATGTTACAGCTTGTGCTCCCACTTGCACTGAATGGTATCCTGTTCTTTTCTTATCTCTATTCACCTTCCAAATGTGAAAAATAGCTTGTATGCATTCAAAAACATTAACTTTTAGCCTTAAGAAAAAGTCTACTGGCTATCTTAAAAAAACTAAATGATACAATGTTCTATTATATACATTAAAGTATTAAGGTCACTAGGGAAGCTGCTATCTCTTATTCACTTCCAATAATTTCAAACTTTATTTTTTACTGAACTTCTTGCATTTGTTCCTTAAAATTTGGCATTTCTATAAGCAAAGAATGCTCATAACTCTCAAGATGAATTACTTGCACTTGCAGACAGCTTGTCTCAATGGAAACATAGTCAGCAATGTGAAAACATAGCTAACAAATCTGCAGCTGCATTAAGGAATCTGTCAATTTCATTCAGAACAGAATACACAACTACCTTCAGCTGCAAACTTCTTGACTCCCATTGAACATTTGCTAAAGGAAAAAAGCAAGCTAAAATCATTGCATATGCAAGAAATATAGCACTTCTCATGGCTTTCAGCATTTTTTTCTTATTGTTCAAGTCTACTTGCTTATAGAAAGTACTTGCTTTTAGATTATGCCAATGGCATTAATCCAGACATCCACCTTTACAAAAATAAGAGAAAACATCTCAACTTTACATATAATATATCCAGTGCAGTTTTACACCCCGTACCCCACCCCTGCAGCCAAGGATTACAGCACATTAACTTAAACTTGCCTTTGTCCAGCCTTTCTTCTCTTTTTACATTGTAAAGCCTGTATTTCTTACAACTAAAAAGTACTCATTTGTGTTAGTTTCTTTATGATTTACAACAATCGCATCATACAAAAGACTCATCCCACATTTAAAATATTCATGTTTACATACTACACAAAATGCTTTAATAAATAACATGCAGTTTATATTATGAAATGTTTTCTACAAATACTGTTAAGAACAAAAATTGTTCTACTTACAGTTACTTTTTTCCATTTTCACATCCTTCTAAACATTAAAGACATAAAGTGGGGTATATGCTTTACAGTCCACCCACAAGTTTAACAAAGTCAACAAAAGTCCAACCATTCTCAGTCACTTTTTTTGCAAAGCCAAATGTCACATATGTGATTTATGCTTTACAACCTCATATTTATTCACTAATTTCAGTGTTGCTGGTCTTGCTCATGTTCATCTCCATTGCCCAACACCAGAATCTGGTTCAAGTTCAAGGTACAACTGATTCTTCAAGTTAACTCCTGCACTTTTTTCTGTCTCTCAAACCTTTTCCTTTGGAACACTTGAAAAGGTTTCAGTGGCAAAGTCTATTAGCTTTATTAACAGCAGAATGAGAAGCAGAGCACCCTCCTGTTTGATGGCTCACTTTTTGTTGTGTAAAGTTTTGTATTTTCTCCTTAGCCTGTCGTGCATCAAAAATGTTTTTTTGATACTGTGGGAAAACATATTCTGAACATAGCTGGATACAGCAATTACTTGCACTTGCAGACAGCTTGTCTCAATGGAAACATAGTCAGCAATGTGAAAACATAGCTAACAAATATGCAGCTGCATTAAGGAATTTGAATCTGCCTCTTGACATTCCCTGATTGCTGGAGTAAATTTGCTTCTTTTCTGCCTGGTCTACAGAAGATAATCATTTTCTACACTCTGTTGTTTCCAATTTTTAATACTTTCCCTTCTTCCACAGTTTTATTAGGATTTACCCTGTCTGTTGATATGATTGAATCCTTACTAACAGAGGTCTTGGCTGCTTTCTCATGGCCAGGTTTTCAGCATACATTTGATGTGTCTTTTCATTTGGTAAATCCTGCAGTGGAATGCCGGCCCAGTTGCTTATTTGTCCTTTCATAAAATTAATACAGTCTGTTCATTCCAGTTTCTCTGCTCCAGTAGAAAATCTCAGGTTTTATCTGCATTTCCCATCTTCTAACTCTACCATTTTTGAAAGAGCTTTTCTTGAAAAAGTACAGCTGCAAAAACTCTTACAATAATAGTAGATGTCTTTCTCTTCACTGTTGCAGTATTTGTCATAGAAGGGATGTCCCACCCTGGGCTGCCCAATGTTTGCCAGTGTAAAAAAGCCTAAAATAGATCGTGTATGTACATCACATTGATGCTCCCTACACAGAACATAGGTCATAAAAGGCACATTCAGACACAACTACCTAGAACTGAATTGCCCCAGAACAGTCACCATTGGGTAAAGAAGTCCATGCATATCCAGAAAGAAATAATGCAGAATAAATAAGGGAGTGAATACCACAACAGTGAGAAGAAGGACATGTACTGCTATAGTAAGATTTTACACAACTGTATTATGTCCTTCTATATCACTGTTTCAGTATTCATCATAGAAGGGAGAGTAAAAAAGCTCAAAAAACAGAATGGGAGATGGAAAGCTGAGAAGAGCCCTCAACAAACCCACATACAATGGTTTCAGCAAAATCTGCTCTGGCCCTAGAAACCATATCCAACTTTTAATGCTTAGTAAAGGTGTGCACTGAAGTGGTGAAGCAGCTTCAAGGATGGAAGTAGTGTCCAACCCCTTGAAGAAGACACCAGAACAGGCAACAGCCCTAGTGGAATGAGCTCTAACAGATGTAGACAGTGATTTGCCATGAAAAGAATAACAAAAGGAAATGCCCTTAGATATCCATGAGGAGATGGTTTGCTTAGATATAGCCAAACCCAAAGACCTGGGATGAAAGGAAACAAAAAGCTGATCAGACTTATGAATAGTCTTAGTTTTATACAAATAGTACCTGAGCTGCTGTGCAAATCCAAGGTATACACAACCCTCTGACTAGCAGACTGAGGAGAAGGGAAAAGAAAAGGGAGTTGTACCAACTGATTCAAGGGCAACTCATTTACTACCTTGGGCATAAAAGAAGGATTAATATGGAGGGACACCTTATCCCTGTGAAAAAAAAGAGGAATGAACATAAGGGCCTGGAGCTTAGAAGCCCTCCAAGCAGAAGTAAGAGCCACCAACAAAATAGTCCTCCAGATACAATGTTGCAAAGAAGTAGAATCTGTAGCCTCAAAAGGAGACTGAGTCAATTTTTTCCAAAAACAAAACGAAGGTCCCAAGGAGGAGGAATATGTTTTTCTTGGAGGCCTAATATGCAGGACACCTTTAAGAAATTGTTTGACCTAAAAACGGGAAGTTATAGGAGGATTCAAGGGCAGACAAGCAGAAATGGCTGACAAGTGGCCTTCACATAATAATAGGCCAAGCCAGACTGAAGTAACTCACACAAATAAGAGAGTACCAGGGGGACCTTCAATGAAAAAAGGGTCCTGGTTACAAGCATGGCACCAGGCCAAAATCTTTTCCATTTGGACATATATGATTTCCTGGTTGAGGGTTTCCTTGCCTCTTGTAAAACCCTGAGCATGTCCTCAGAAAACAGGTGACTGAAAGGGATCAAAACCCTATCACCCACAATAACAGTTGCAGAGTGGACAAGTGGGGATGGATGAGAGACCCCTTGTCCTGTGTGAGGAGATCCAACCAGTGAGGTAACTTGTGATGATTACCCCAGCCAGATGCATTAAGAGGGGGAACCAGTGCTGTCTCAACCAAAAATTCTGCAGGACTCTTGGAAGCAGAGGAAGAGGAGGGAAAGCATAAAGAAACCTCCACTTCCAAGGAAACAAAAGGGCATCTGTCTTCCACTCCAGGTGGCAGGGTACTCTGGAACAGAAGTATGGAAACTGCCTGCTTAGAGGGGAGGAAAAAGCTCCACCTGAGGAGTACCCCACCAATGGACAATGTCCAGAAGCATGTCTCTGTGAAGCATCCATTCATGATCCTGTGTTTTAGACTGCTGAGAGAGTCTGCCATTAGATCGTGCTCTGAAGGAATGTATACTGCCTGAAAAGTTAACTGATAACTGAGACACACTTCCCAAACCTTAAGCACCATCCTGCAGAAGACATAAGATTTCATGCCCCTCTGTATGTTGACATACCACATCACTGTAATGTTGTCTGTGTACACCTTCAAGGGACCTGGAGAGAACATGGGGTGAAAAGGGTAAAGGGCCAGAATCAGAGCTCTCATCTCTTTGATGGTGATATGGTTCAACTGCTGATGGAGAGGCCAAAGACCCTGAACATTCAGGTAACCAAGAGAATCCCCCCACTACATGTCTAAGGCATGAGTGAACAGCTCTTGAGAAAGGATTGGAGGTTGAAAGGGCCGGCCAAGGTTGAGAGTGAACTGTCAAATCCACCACTCAAATTCCTTCTTGAGACAGGGAAGGAGAGGTACACTGAAATTCAGAGGGTGATGATGCTGCAGCCAAACTGACTTGAGGTACCACTGAAGCTTCCACACATGCAGTCTGGCAAGAGGAACCATTGGAATAGAAGAGGCCATGACTCCCAGGGCATGAAGAAACTCCATGGCTGGCATGGCAGTCAGAGGAAGAAAAGACTGAAAGAAGGCTATCAATAACAATAGCTTTGGAGGCAGAAGATAGGCCAACATTGGAACTGTCTGAAGCCTGCATTCCAGATACACATGATCCTGAGATCGAGTCAGGACGGACTTTTAGAAGTTGATAGTAAACTCCAGACTTTAAGGAAGAGAGATGGTGAACTGCAGATCCTGTAACAATCAACTGAGAGAAAGAGCCTGAAGCAACAGATCATATAGATAAGGAAAAATCTGAATGTTTTGAAGCCTGCAGAAGGCAGTTACAGGAGCAAGGCATTTTGTGACTACCCTTGGGGCAGTAGAGAAGCCAAAAAGGCAAAGCAGAGAACTGAAAATTAGAGAAAGACACATAGAAATGAAAAAACTTCCTGAAGAGAGGTTGAATAGGGCTATGAAGGTAAGCATCTTTCAGATTCAAGGACACCAGAAAAGCCTGGTGTAATAAAAGAAGAAACAGAGTTTGAAGAGTAAGCATCTGAAAATAAGGGATGTCGAGAAAGGTGTTGAGTCAGCAGAGATCTAAAGTAGGTCTCCAAGTGCCCTCCTTTCGAGGAACCAGGAACATCCTGGAATAAAAATCCCTTCCCACCTGGGAAGGGTGAACAGTCTGAATGGTCCCTTGGTTCAACAGGGACCATAGAACCTCCAGGAAATGAGGAAGTTGCTCTAGAGGAGGTTGAGGAATCCCTGAAAAAGGAGGGAGAGATTTCCATACCATGAAGTAACCCTGACACATGATAGAAAGAACCAAGAGTCTGAAGTGATGAGATGCCAACAAAGGGAGAGCCAAAGGGGCAAAGGAACCTGGTCTAAAAGAAAGGGGGGGTGAATTGTCAAAGAGAAGCAGGCATATCCAATAAAGAAGACTTCTGGGGCACAGAAATCTGAGAAGCCATAGCAGAGGGGGCCCACCTCCCACCCTTTCTGCCATTAGAGGCCTGGCAGGGTTGCCTGCAAACAAAAGCAGACCTAGAAAGATAATTTCTCTGGAATTTAGGGATAGGAGAGACATAAATATGTTTAAGGTCTTGTGAGGCTTTGCCCTTTGCTTGAAGTTACTAAAACATGTCAGCAGCGACAGTCCCAAAAAAATGTGTACTATCCAAAAAGAGCATCCAGCAAATTGGCCTTAATGTCCTAAAGTAGAGACTGGAGATGAAGACAAGAATAATGCCTCGTGATGGACCCAATAGCCACAGCCCTTAAGGAGGCATCAGCAGCATCACAATTAATAAGCTACACTTAATAGAGTGGCAAGCCATTTGAGAAGCAAAACCTAAAAAAGATAAGGTAGAGGATTTGCCATCAGAATCAGGTAGGGCAAAGATAACCTGAGAGGCCTACCCAACAGAACATACCTGGTCATGTGGATCTGATAATTAATAGCCTTGTAGACCAAAGTAGAAGCAGTATAAACTTTCTTGCCAATCCTCTCTATTGCCCTACTATCCTTATCAGAAGGCGAAAGTTTGGAAGTGGGCAACAGTTTAAAAGGTTTGTCAGAAGAGAATGACACCACAGCAGGATCAGCAGAAGGACATTTAGATAAAAAAAGAAAATCCTCAGGAACCTTTTAGAACTTATCAGGTTTCTTAGGAGCAGAAATCAGAGAAACGGGAGACTTGGAAGCAGCAATGAAAGTATATGACAAGGCAGTCAACACAGCAGGAACAGCAGAGGGTTTAGGAGCATCCACCTGAAGCAACTCATAATATCTCCTCTGAATATCCAACACTTGACGAGAATCCCACTTAAAGTATTCCATCATCCTAGCAATTGTGTCCCCATTGGACAATTCCTCAAAAGGAGACTCAGGGCTAACAGACTCATCTTCATCAGAACCATAAGCCAAAGATGAAGGCATCTGTGAAGAATAGGACAATGACCCCCTCACCAAATAGGGAATCCTCATCCAAGGAATCTGGTTCCCTAAGCCATTTAGAAGAGGTAGAGGTCCAGGTGGGAGGCTGGCATAATGGTTAAGGTGTTTACCTTACAGACACAAAGTGCAGGGTTTGATTCTCACAGGGGGTAATTGGCTAGGCTTAAAATGGCCCACAAGGGCAGTTAGTCTAGTACTAACCTATGAAGAAGGAGAGGGTACTGACACCCATTGAGGAGATTTTAGGGCCATTAAGGTAGAGCAAAATCCCTGAGTAAAGTCTTGTCATTCTCTTTGAGGATCCATAGGACAGATAAAAACATCGTTCAGTTTTTGTCTTTTTTTTTTAAGGGACATCAGCCTTAGCAAATACCAGCTGTTCCGACCCTTGCAAGAGACAAAAAGAGAACCCAAAACTTCCACCCTGACCAATATCTGTGGAATCTCTCTCAGACCCTCTGAGATAATCAACCACAGTTCTCATCAACATCTGGAGCAGATGCCTGCAAAGCCTAAGAGGATGTGCAAAAAGACAGATCCATGCTGGCCTATGGCAGGATTGTGGCAGAGGAATCCGATGTAAATATCAAACAACTACAGAGCTATTACCTGCTTTTAGGGGGATGTCTGGTGAAGGCAGAACAGCTAAAGAATCCAACCAAGGCTTCTTGGCCTTCTTCTTACCTAGCAGGAGTATCTTAGGGTTAAAGGATTCTGCCATGGTATCCTGGGCTAACTGTCTAAGCCATTGGTTTTCAAAAAAAATGGCTAGGGAAGACAAATGGTTTCTGAGTGTCCTAGGCAAAACCTTTTTATCAGTGTTATTTTAATGGTCAGGTGCTGATGTTCAGTTGCAGATATGTGCTTGATTTTAGGGAATATGCCTGACATTTGCTTAAAAATCATGGATATCGATATCTGTCAGCACAAGTTCAGCATACAATATAGCCTAGTAGGATAGTAGTAGGATATGGATTAGTAAAGTCCATGGTGGAGTAAGGCTGTTAATTATGTTGTTTAACACACTGACAGAACTATACCTAGAAATATGGCAGAAAATAATGATATGCTGAATCTGGTGGGCCATCAACATCCACTCACAAATCAAAGTTCAGTGATGTATAAAATGAGTGGGCACTACAGGCCCTCTATTTCCATGACCAGTGGCTTTTTGCTGTCCATGTTGCTGACCAGCACTACCATGACCATGCCTGTTCTGAAGTTGTCAGCGTTGTTGATGTGGTGAGTGGTCAGGCCAGTAGCTAAGACATGGTCCAATACAGGACTACAAATATGATCCATGCTGCCACTAACAGAGCAGAAACCATGGCACAGAATCCTAGGGCAAGAGGTGGTGGTTTGTAAACTGAACCACCTTTTACAGAGATGGAGGAATTCCTGGCCTCACTTATGGATAGTACCACCTCGACAGATTTGAGCAGTGTGATGCATTATGTTGGGCAGAGCAGGTCTGGCCCAGGAGTGTTTCAACTGCAGATGACCCAGTTATGTAATCCTATTTCTTAGTATCAATAGATGCAACTCCCCATTAGCTCTTAGCCACTCTAAAGTTCATTATATCTGACATATGGAATACACATAACATGGGGATCCACCTGCCATGACCACCATGTATGGCCAGGGGTATTATTTTTTATCATACATTTATAGTTGTAAAGATATCAGTTGCATATATAGCTATGGTGCTGTGAGATACTTATATTGGATATTTTTTTGTTTGGTGTATTCATGAGTGAATCTTTATCCAGCACCAGCACCAACACAGAGGAACTACCTCCATCTTATGTTTGTGGATCTGTAGCCCTTGATAATGATGACATGGGTTAGCTGGCACAATCAGGGAGTGCAGAGTGTGTGTTTGGCACTGGGAGTGTTACCACTGCATTCCTTACACTGATTCTATGCCTGCAGATACCCAGGATACACAAACATCTAACAGAAGACAAGGTGATGGAGACTATATATCAGAGAAGTGTGGCAGCCCTCAGTAGACATGTCTGAATCTGTCCCTAGCACCTGTGGGTAGGGAGGACCACACAAGGCTGTTGGTAATGCTACTCACCAGATATATGGTTTCAACCCTCCTCCCTAAGGTTGGTGTGTAAGTGGCTGCTGTGCAGTGCCATTGTGAAGACACAGCCTAGTGCCACAACAGCCATGACAGAGATAGTGAGGGTGATCCAGGATATGTATGCTAACCTGTGGAAATCTATGTCCAATATGTGTGATTCCTTTGATAGACTGAATCACACACTAGATTGTGTAATGTCTTCTCCAGTTCATCTGGCAAGGACAAGGGGCCATCCTCACAAGCAGTCATCTGTTACATCCACAAATGTTAGCCAACATGGCAGTGGATGTGCAAGATCTCACTCTCACAGTGATATTACTACTTCAACATCTATTGAGAAGGCATCTTCTCCCAGCAGAGAACATCCCTATGGTCTTGTCTGTCATCATGATGGCATATTGTCTAGCACATGTCTGATAAGATTATCTAGCAGACCAGAATCTAGCCAAGGTCATGGTACAATCAGTGCAACTCCTGGCAGAGCCAGCTCTAGTGGGTGGGGATGTGCATGGGAAGTTGAACTCTCTGCTATACTTGCCCTGGATCTGTCTAGTTGGCCTGTCTATGTTTGATGCACAGCATGGACAGTTCATGCATAAGTAAGTATCTTGTATAATTATGTTGTTAAGTTATGTGCAATAATCTCCTACCTCTTTGGTAGAGCCATAGCATACTGTGCCCACCTCCATTTAGCATGATCATCCCCTACTGCTGGCTCCTCCTCTGACTCCTTATCTGTCTTGGCATCTGCTGCCTGTTATGCTGGGAACTGCTGGCCCTGCAAAGAGGCCAATCTGATGTAACGCTTCCTAAATATAAAACCGTAACACTATACACACAGACAGAAGTTTGGCACAAGTGGAAGTATCACACTGCAGAGTACTAGCTCATGAATCCAGACACTGAAAGCATCCTTTCAGCAACCCAAGCATACCCTCTAAAATGTTTCTAGCTTGTGACAGTGGACAGCTGAATCCCTGGTCTGTTTGATTATGTGGATTTCTGATGGGTGTCATGAGCCAGATATCTGGCATCACCACCAAGATGCCCTTGTAGGAAGTCACCCCTCACAAACTGTTGGTAAAGGTCATATGTGTGCCATATCTCATCATCATCATCATCAGCTCCCATTTTTCCATTTTGTCTACATGGGGTCTGGGTATCATGTTAACTGTCACCAACTCTCCTGATTCAGTGCCACATTCCTGCCTTCTTTAACACTCATGCCGGACTGTCACAGATCTTCTTTCACACAATCCATCCACCTCATTGCTGGATGTCCTCGTTTCTTCTTACCTTCTTCCTGTTTGTTCCAAATCTTCCTCACCAGATTGTCTTCTGCTTTCCTGTAATCATCCAAACCACTGCAATTTGTTCAATTTGATCTTTTCTGCAATTGGAGCTACTTTGGCTTCTGCTCTTATGTCCTCATTTCTTCGTCTTTCCCACAGTGTGTATCCTACCACCCTTCTCAGGCACTTCATTTCCATCCCTTCTAACTTCTTCAACTGTTCTACCTTTATTCCCAGGTTTCTGTACTATACATTAGTACTGGTTGCACCACTGTCTTGTACACCTCACTTTTCAGCTTCTTTTGCATTCTTCTGTCATAGACTACACCTGACACTCTATGCCAGTTGGCTGCATCCCCTCTGATTCTAGCTTTGACCTCTTCATTCAGACTTCCCTTCTCCTCAACCACCCCCTCGGATACTTGAAGCTGTTTACCTGTTCCACTATATTCCCTTCTATCTCTATTGTCATCCTCTTCTGATTTCCCCACTTTGCTGCCATTACCACCATCTTCTCCATACTTAGTTTCATCCCAAGTGCCTTCAGTTTTGCATTCCATTATCCTATCCTTTCCTGAAGTTCTATCTCAGAGTCAGCCTGTAATGCCACATCATCTGCATACAGCAACTCTGTTGATCTGTCCCCTACAACCTGTTTGCTAATGTAGTCATCACCAGTATGAACAGCAGTGGGCTCAGAGCTGATCCTTGGTTTATACCCACTCCAACTGCGAACTGATCTGTGATGCTGAACACTGTTGATACTTGAGTCTATGTGTGCCATATCTGGGAGATGTGAAAAGTGCTTAGGTGGCCTGCAGGCACACTGTAGATGAGATCCTGTACATTATAGAGGTAGTTTATGGAATGATATCCCTTGCAGTTCACCATTGTTTCTTCTCAGTTCACCAGTGGGGCCTTTATTTCAATGTGGGTACAGTCTATTGCCCCCAGTGCCTCAAGGAAATGGGCTTTGTTATAGAACTCCCATATGATGCTGACTTTCTCTTCTGGAGTAAATTGGAACCACATATGCTTTTTCACATGCTGAAATAAGCCCTTGAGGAACTGGTGGAGTATTCTCAAGGCAGGTGCATGAGATACCCCCACTGTGTCCCCAGCATGTTGCTGAAAGGTCCCTGTAGCTAATATATGTAAAGCCACATATACATTTGTACTCTCTAGGATAAGTACTCCACAACCATCATAGGGGTGCAGATGATGCTGAAACATTTCTATGATTTGTTGCATAGTATCCTTGTCAGCACAGTACCAGTCTACTATGACAGTGACTCTGTACCTCTGTGTCCAGTGTCATGCACCACTGGGCAAAGCTGCTGCAATAACAGCCTTCTGAAGATATACATTTACTATGGCTGTAGCACCACTGGCATAATTGCATCATGTACTCTAGCGGAACATGGGCAAATATAAAGTGGGTACAGAGTCGTTGCACAGAATGTAAACATTTCTGAATCACTCCACCATCTTGTTTTGCCTAATTATCATACTCAGAACCTCATTATGCAGTCATTAGAACATAGTATGGATAACCATACTATTTGGCCTAACCACATCTTAGAGATAGGATTTCCGAATCGCACACACCCGGCATGTGGCTGCTTGTTGTGTTAATTCACTTAGCACAATGCTGAAAAGTTTGTGCTTGTAATTCCCAAATCAAAATTCTCCACAGATGGTATCTCCATAGATGGCTTACAGGGGTACTACATTACTGAAGTGCTGCATTTGGTTGCGATATTAAACTGATATTATGTCTGCCTAGGTTGGTGGTAACTCAGTTGAATGCAAAAGATCTCAATGCATTTATTAAAAACTAGTAGGGGAAATCATCAGGGTCCTGGCCAAATTTCTCTTGGTCAGTAACTATTACACACTAGTGCTCTACAATATAATGAGTAATCACTAGTGTCTAAATCCTGGATTTTGCTTTAAGGATCAAGTGGATTGCAGTAGTATAATAGCACCACAGGGATCTCTCTTTTCCTCAAGATACAACAAGCTTGGAGTTACATCATACCGCACAACTGTTCAGATTTTCACAGAAAGTCTAGATTTTTGTATGTTCTTCATAACATTTGTGGTTTCTGGCAAATCAGAGGACTGAAGTCACTAAATAATGACAGATATTTGATTTACAGACTTTAAATCCTTCAGAAAATGCATATTAATACAAATACTATTATTCTAATAACTTTCTAAGTTTGTAAGAGTAATACTTAAGCTGTCTCTATTTTTGGACATTTGTCCCACCACACACACACCCACCCACACACACACATGCACACACACACACACACACACACACACACACACACACACACACACACAAATATATATACATATTTATCCACAGGCGCTTGTGTGTGCATGTGTGCATATATGTAGCAAGATTACTGGCGTTACTGGGGTTACAAAAACACTTTCTAAAGAGTTTCAGAGTTGCTTTTTTTCCTGCTGCTGTGCTGTTTTGTGACTGAACTTACAAGTGTTAATCAAAAAATAATTGTACTTCAGTCATAAAACTTAAAGTGTCCCTCAAAAATAAGCTATGCCTACTGAGAGCAACTATATATATATCGATACTTAGATAAATAGATAAATAGATGGTTGGGCAGAAAATTTTATGTCTGTGCAGTTTTACCAGGTAAGGCAATAAGTAAACACAGCTGCATGTATGAGGAACATCAGCAGACCTACTGTATATCACATGTCCAGCAGTGGTATATATATATATATATATATATATATATATATATATATATATATATATATATATCTTCAAAGAGAAGGTGTATGGCTATTACAGTAAGCAGACCTATATCACATGTCCAGCAGTGGTGTGGATATATATCTATATATATATATATATATATATATATATATATATATATATATATATCTCTCTCTCTCTCTCTCTCTATATATATATATATATATATATATATCCAGAACATTTGGGGGAAGGTGTATGAATATTACAGTAAGCAGACCTATATCACATGTCCAGCAGCGGTATATATAGCCAGAACATTTGGGGGAAGATTATGAATATTACAGTAAACAGACCTATATCACATGCCCAGCAGCAGTATATATATATATATATATATATATATATATATATATATATATATATATATAAAATATATCCCGAACATTTGGAAGAAGGTGTATGAATATTAGAGTAAGCAGACCTATATCACATGTCCGGCAGCAATATATATATATATATATATATATATATATATATATATATATATATATATATATATATATATATAGGTTCATAGGTTCATAGGTTGGTACTAGGCTATCAGCCCTAGGGCCTATACAAGCCTAGCCATAACAATTCCCTGGCTATTTCTTCCCACATTATTTACTTTCCTGGACCCCTGTCTAGCAGGGCGACTGACGTGATCCCTGGGGTGAATTTCCTTTCTCCCATCCAATTGTCAAGGTTCCTCTTGAAGAGGTCCAAAGAGGCACTCTGCTTGACGTGTATGGGCAATCTATTCCAGAGTCTGGGGAGTCTCTGGGTCAGGAACCTATCCCTCCAGCATGTTTTGTTTATTGTGATGACAAGGTTTAGATCCCTGGAGCGTGTAGCTCTGAGGGATTGGGATTTCTTTAAGTGTAGCATGTCCAACAGCTCTGGGTTTGACATGGCCTTGTATGTTAAGCAGAGATCGCCTCTGAGTAGACTATATGCGACAGAGTATAGCTGGAGTTTTTTAAGGCGGTCAGTGTAGGGCATCTGCTTTAGGCCTGTGATTCTTTTAGTGAGGTATTTCTGAGGCCTTTCCAGTTGTTGCAGATGTCTTGAGAGGTACATACCAAATGGGGCGTTGTATTCTATAATGGGTCTAATGAGGGATGAGTACAGTGGGACAATGACCTCCTTCTTTCTGGATGAAAAGCCCTTCGTGATGAGGTGTGCCACATAGAAGGATTTCCTGACTGTTGTGGCGATGTGGTTATCGAAGGTGAGACCACTGTCCACCTGTGTCCCTAAGTCTCTTATCACACTTTCTGTGTTTAGTGTACTGCCACCTATATGGTAATTTATGGATACATGTTTTTTCCCAAAGGGGATAACAATACATTTCTTGGCATTGAGCTTGAGCCCATGGCTCTGGCACCAAGCATCTGCATATATATATATATATATATATATATATATATATATATATACCAGTAACCCAAAAATTCTCCGTTAACAGGATCCAATGAAGGCAGACCCACAAACCAGTACTGTTGTTCTAAAATTGTTAATTTTCGTCAAATATTACTCGACAACCAAAACAATATTTGATAAGTTTATTAAGTTGACATACGATTTAGTGCTTTCATTTCCAATACAGGAAACTTCATCAGATAAGTTTATTAAGTTGACATACGATTTAGTGCTTTCATTTCCAATACAGGAAACTTCATCAGGATTCTGATGACGTTTCCTGAATTGGAAATGAAAGTGCTAAATCGTATGTCAACTTAATAAACTTATCAAATATTGTTTTGGTTGTCGACGAGTAATATTTGATGAAAATTAACAATTTTAAAACAACAGTACTGGTTTGTGGGTCTGCATTCATTGGATCCTGTTAACGGATAATTTTTGGGTTACTGGTGTTTTTTGTTTCTTCGTTTTTCCATTACCTTGGTTTACTGATATATATATATATATATATATATATATATATATCCAGAGCATTTGGAGGAAGGTGTATGACTACTACAGTAAGCAGACCTATATCACATGTCCAGCAGCGGTATATATTTATATATATATATATATATATATATATATATATATATATATATATATATATATATATATATATATATAAAAATATATATATATAAATATATATATATATATATATATATATATATATATATATATCCAGAACATTTGGGGGAAGGTGTATGAATATTACAGTAAGCAGACCTATATCACATGTCCAGGAGTGATATATATATATATATATATATATATATATATATATATATATATATATATATAGTTACCTATCAAAACATCTACTCTTCATAACATCTAAACTCAAAACATCAAGACCATAACATCTAAACTTCAAAACATCTAAAACCCATAACATCGAATCTCAAAACATTGAAAACTACAAAACAACTATAAATAACATCCCATACACTGTTTGCTATGTTTATGCAGGGGGGGGCAAGCCCCCCTGCACCCCCACACACCCCATAAATTAAATATACCAACTCCAAGGTCGCACTACAGTGGGATTAGGAAATTAACTTTTTCCCCCGTAGTAAAAACTCTGTGGGATGTTATTTATAGTTGCTTTGTAGTTGTCAATGTTTTGAGATTCAATGTTATGAGTTTTAGATGTTTTGAAGTTTAGATGTTATGGTCTTGATGTTTTGAGTTTAGATGTTATGAAGAGTAGATGTTTTGATAAGTAACTCTATATATATATATATATATATATATATATATATATATATATATATATATATATATATATATATAAAGAGCATTTGGGAAGGTGTATGAATATTACATTAAGCAGATCTTCATCACATGTCCAGCAGTGGTAGATATATATATCCAGAACAATTGGGGAAAGGTGTGTGAATATTATAGTAAGCTGTTAGATGTAGAAATACTTCAAGGTTTTAAATGTGTAGTCTAGAATGCGCCATATCATCTCTCTCATCTGAACAGGAAGTTACAGGGGATTTAAAGTACTTCTTAAAGAATAAGATGTAAGATGTAAGAGTAAGATGCACTGTAATATTAAGAATATTAAAAAGAATAAGAAAATGAACAAAATATTTATATTAATCTGTATACAGTAGAAGTATCCTTCATGTGGAGCTGTGACTATCTTTCAAGCAGCAAAATGATGCAAGCAGTTTCTCTTTGTTGCTTCTCATTTAGAATGCATAAATAAATATATATATATATATATATATATATATATATATATATATATAATGAATAAGCTACTGAGCTTTGATCACTTGTTAAGTGCAATCTTTGATTCATAATAATTACACTACAATGTTCATATGTTCATAGGTTGGTACTAGGCTATCGGCCCTAGGGCCTATACAAGCCTAGCCATAACAATTCCCTGGCTATTTCTTCCCACAATATTTACTTCCCTGCACCCCTGTCTAGCAGGGCGACTGACGTGATCCCCGGGGTGAATTTCCTATCTCCCATCCAATCATCAAGGTTCCTTTTGAAGAGGGCCAAAGAGGCGCTCTGCTTGACATGTATGGGCAGTTTATTCCAGAGTCTGGGGAGTCTCTGGGTCAGGAACCTATCCCTCCAGCATGTTTTGTTCATTGTGATGACAAGGTTTAGATCTCTGGAGCATGTGTCTCTGAGGGATTAGGATTTCTTTAAGTGTAGCATGTCCAACAACCCTGGGTTTGACATGGCCTTGTATGTTAAGCAGAGATTGCCTCTTGTTGCCAAAGTCCTATAGTTATTAAATGAGTTTTCCATACATGAAAGTACTTTTTATATGGTGTTATGCAATATAATTATCATCAGATCATAAATACTATTGTTCTCATTGCACATTTTACAATTGCCAGCCTCGTGCTCCATACTGAGGTGTACCACATTCATTTTAGTTCCTCCTAGGGCTCTAACTATGATTATACAGTTTAACTAGTCTCTGTTTATTCCACTATTCCTCATCTAACTAAGCCATTTTCAAACCTGCTTCATGGCATAATTGGCTACAGCCTTGACTAGAGCACAGACAACCTGGTATCATTTATATTTCTGGCACTGCAGGAGCTGACAGGACAGGACAAGAGGAGAATGGAGGGGCCAAATCCACTCCCTTTTCTCAGGTTGGAAGGGAAGGGGTATATGGACAGGAAACCATTCTCTGCTCAGGCTAATCTGTTGCGACCAGAGATCCAGCAATAGCATTTGTCTCAAGAGGTGGCAGGGCATCTTCAGACTTAAGAAAGAAAGAGACAATCCCCATACAATACTCATTGCATGCCCAGTACCAGAGAGATTTTACTGGATATGCACAGAGAAATGGTAGATCTGCTGGGGAAAAAAACACTCCTCAGTGTGGATGATGACACTGATTTCAGCACACCCAAACCCAACATTTAGAGGAATGACTAGGATTTAGGGATCTTGTACCGGGGGAGGGCAGTAATGTGGCTGAGGGGAGGTGTGATGGTCAGAGGTGTTCTGGATAAAAAAAAAGTAAAGAACATCTAATAAATTTCTGTGCTCTAGAAGGTGTTGTTACTAATGTGTTAGTTGCAGAATGCTATTGCTCATTATCACATACTCAATAAACATCACATTTCCTTACATTGTTAATCACTGCAGTTTCTCAGTCAAAATGCCCTTTTTATTATGATGGCATAAAAGACTCCTTTTTATCAGGCATCCAAAGTATCTGTCATCATCCACACTGGGGAGTGTTTTTTCCCCCAGCAGATCTACCATTTCTCTGTGCATATCCAGTAAAATCTCTCTGGTACTGGGCATGCAATGAGTATTGTATGGGGATTGTCTCTTTCTTTCTTTGTTAATCTCTAATTAACAAATTGTGTTTTACATTTGCAGTGTGCAAGCGCTAATACTCTAATAATTAAAATATTCCAGTTTTCTGAGTATCTGATAACAATCTGAAGCAAATGATCTCCTAAAACAGCAGCACAGTTTTTTTTTTAATTATGAGGTCATCCTCCCTGGTAAGGCTCAGACCACTGCTTTAGGGAAGATCCAAGCAAGTCTGAAATGCTGGATACTTATTAATTTTGTTATTGGTTTCATTGTTTCATGTTAGTTCAGGCTAAATGCAGAAGGATATCAGGCAATGGATGGGTACTTTTTACTACAAATCACCAATAAAAGACTGCTGTACCAATCAGAATATTGGCTATTTCAAAGCTTGCATGAGTCTTTGTTACAGTACAATATATGTTTTTTTTTCTGCACGGTGAGGCCTTAAGTAATTTACTGATATGCAGGGGAAGTTTAAGGTCTCTACTATGGCCTGAGGGAGATTCGCGCTGACAAAAGTTTGAGAACCTATGCTGTAAGGAGCTGTAGCAAAGCAGAGAAACATAAGTCCCTCTCTTCAGTTTATTCCACAGTTGACAGGACACATTTATGAGCCAATAACTGGCTGAATTGTAACTTAAATCTGGCATTACTGGATAGACTACATTTTGGTGAGAAACTGAAACACAAAATTCACTTCAAAATGAAGTGCAACTGTTATGACATCTGGTCATGGCTCGGTATAAATAAAGAATACCATTGTGTCTGCCAGCTGGCAAAAAATAAATGTTTAGCCATGCCTTCCAATTCACTTTGTAGCTTTCCTAGCAGGTCACGCAATGAGCATATACTGCTGACAGAGAGTTTTTTCTGAATAATTACCATTAAAATCACTTCTAACAGCTTTTCAACTTCGTCATAAAACAGTGGTCAGTGGCTTGTCCTACAGAAATAAAAGATGCTCCCGTCAATGAATTAAATGGACATCAAATGAAATGCAATTTTTGTTTTCACAATCACAAGTTAACCATTTTATCTTGTGCATAATATATAGTAATAGGTTGATTTTTACTTCATTACCAAATGAGCAAGTGGAAAAGAACTGCACATTTCATAGATTAAAAGATACATTTTCAGAGTACATTAAACTGCAATTTTTTTTTAATGTAGTAGAACTTCTGAAACTCAAACTAGCAAACTATACTTCTGCAACATTTTTAAAGGGCACTATTCAAAATGATATTATTAGACAGAGCAGAATGGTGGCTCCATAGTTAAGAACTCATCCTACTACTTCCAGAGTTAGTGATTCAGTCTGGGCCTCCAGATGCTGCCTGTGTGGAGCTTGCATATTCTGCACGAGTCTGAATCAGTTTTCTCCAGGGATTCTTGTTTCTTCCCAAAAATATGAAGGTTGATTGAGGGTGGTCGTGGTGGTGCAGCAGTTAGCATTGCTACCTCACAGCAAGAGGTTTTCCGGTTTGATTCTCGGCTGGAGTGCCTTCTGTGTGGAGTCTGCATGTCCTCCCTGTGGTCATGTTGGTTTCCTCCCACATTCCAAAGACATGCAGTAGGTGGACTGGGCACTCTAAATTGCCTGTGTGAGTGAGGGGTACGGATGAATTACAGAGGCAGAGCTAGTCACCTGGTGGTGTAAGCCTTAGCTTGAGGTGATTGTCACTGTTGAAGAGACACCCTGACCTCATGTTCAAAATGGAAAAAAAAGGTTGAGGAAGGATGGATTGGTTACTCTCAACTGTCTATACATATGCCCTGGGATTTAGAAACATGCTTAATATGACTGCAGTGAAGCTTGTAGCATGATGGACCAATGTTAATTACTAATTTAGAAGCTGAACATCTGCAGGTCAGTTCACTGCTTATAAGTAATTCCCCTCATGCTAGGAACAAGAACTGCGGTACAACTTTTTTTTTTTATTGGTGGAACATGTGCCCACTTTTTTATTTTTTGAATAAGGAAAACAGGGAAGGATGTAAGGGAAGGTGAAGACATGGTAAGGAGTGGGGGGAGGGGGTCAGAAGCAAGAACAAATGCACAAATATAACATAAACAAACAATGAGGAGAGAGGACAGCACATTTAGAGTGACACAAACAAAGGGAGGACACTGTTGATGGGGAGGACTAGACAACAGACAAGGGAGGGTGCTGACACACACAGAGATGGGGAAAACTGGGTTGGGAGCCACCTTCCCCTCCAGCGCCTTCCTGAGGTGGTGATGGCAGGGACAGAGAGTGATATGGCTCTACCAGCCACAAGATGAGCGTTTATAGGTGGTTGATGCAGGCGTTTTGCTGCTGGCCTAACATACTCCCACAACCACCTCCACCATGTCATTGCAAGTATCAAATTCCTGATCCCCAGCAGTGTCAACAGAGAGAACAATGTCGGTCCAAAATGGCGGAGCATGGCCAGGGCAGGAGAGGTGGCTTCCTGGCTGAAGCCATTGGAGAGTATGTCAGGGATAAAAGTGAGGAGCATGCAGGGGAGGGCTGAGTCTGCTGGGGAACCATAGATAGTGGCCATTTATTTACTAGGTCATATAAATATGGGGAGATTCCTCAAGATTGGAGACATGCACTTATTTAACCTATCTTTAAGGGAAAGGGGTGTAGTCATACAGACCCTTAAGTCTACTTTCATGTTGTAGACAAATAATGGAGAAGGTAATACTGGGTAAGTTATTGTCAGGAATGGAAAAAATTGGGACTTCAAATTGTGTATCAGCATGCATATGTTGAAAACAGATCTATTACCAGCTGCAATATGATGTTTTATAACAATATAATAACAGCTATGAATGAAAAATTGTGCTGTGATGTAATTTATATGGATTTAACTTCAGCATTTGACAAGGTCATACACAAAACACTGATCAATAAATTAGAACAACTAGGTATCGATGTCCTCTTGATAAGATGGATAGCTACATGGCTTACAAATAGGACATGGCCAGTATCATACAACAATTGGACAGTTGAAATTCTTGGTTACAGTCAGGGTGTCCCACAGGGCTCTGTCCTAGGCCCTTACTTGTTTAGATTGTATCTTTCAGACCTAACTTTTTCACCAGAGGTGTTCTACAGTCTATATGCAGGTGACCTGAAACTGGGTAAACTTATTACACATGTTACACAGATAAGGCATGTCTGCAAAAGAACTTGACTAAATTGTCCATTTGAGCACTGGAGAATAAAATGCTAATAAATACATCAAAAACTAATGAATAAAAAACAAAAAGAGGCACACCACGACAATTGAACCTATGTAGAAGATTCTATAGGAATGAGAAGTGTACTAATTAGTTCTCTGAGAGAGCAGCTGATGCTTGGAACAGACTACCAAATTACATTAAAGCAAGTACTAGTTTAGATATTTTTTAAGAACAGCCTGGACGCTTATTAAGGGAACAAGTGTTTTGGTATATTGGAAGGCTAAAAGGGCATTAATGTCCATGTTTGAAATATTTGTATATATGTATGGCACTGATATTCCTGTGGGAGCTGCTGTAAAAATGTAAACAGAAGTGGAGAGAAATAAAATAAGAAACAGAAAATAATTACAAAAGAAAGGATAGTATCTGAGAAAGGAAAAAGAGAGAGATAAAAAAACATTTGCATAACATAACTATATTTAATACATGAAACACATTTTGTGATATATGTCATACAACTAAATCACTACAGCTATTCAATAGCACATTGTCACTAAATGCAATAATTTATTTATTTTTGCTCAATTTTTTTATTTGATTTTCCAGTAACAATTTAGAAAGAATAAATTACAATGTGATGACAAATAATCATAAACTATGTACAAAATTTACAAAGGCCTCAAGCAGAAGAAATGGGAATATCAAAAAATGTAAACAAAAGAGGTTATACAATATTCAAATAGTTCTTAATTCTAGATTGATCAATTAGATGGAGTTGTGTCTGGATTCATTGCCTTAATAAGTGAGAAAACCTTTTCCCAAGGATTATTAATCCATTTTCTAGGATAAATTCTTAGTTCTTTTACTTTTATTTCCATTGATGCTACTTCGTCCAGTAGAGTCATGAAGTCTTCAACAGTTGGAATGGAGGGTGACATCCATCTTCTTGTGATGCATTTTTGGCTACTGCCAAAATTGTCCAAAGAAGATATTTATTTTTCTTATTCATTATAATGGAATCGTTTATATTAAAAAAAAATCAAAAATTCTGATAATATAAAGGAATCACTAAAGGTAGCCTGAAGGAAATTTCCAATGTCTTCCCACATTTTTTTAATGAAAGAACATTTATAAAATATATGAAGCCAATCAGCCTTACATTTTAAAGAGCATCTCCAACATGTTACCTCTTTACAAAGATTAAATTTAGCAATTCTATTAGGGGTGTAAAATGCTCTATGCAAAAATTTCCAGGAGAAAATTCTCCATATTTGTAAATTAGAAGTTAATTTAATGGAATGTAGGAGGTTAGCTTTATTTTCAGATGTTAAAGATAATGTATAATCCCTGGTAATAAAGTTCCAAAATTTTTGATTAGGAGTGGTTTTATATTTAATTATGACTTTATAGAGTTTTGAAATTAAATGTTTCCATCTAAGTTCTCCATGTAGTATTTCATGCATAAGAGTTATAAATTTAGGTGTGGATATAAAGGAATAGTTATTTATTGTTCTGCATAAATCTTGAGTAAATGGAAATATATTGTTAAGAGTTAACCAATCTGATTCTGATAAATTAAATGTTTCTATTAAAATTTTTGCATCAAGAGTAACTAAGTTCATTAAACAATGATACCAGCATGTAAATTGTTTCATTTCCCAAATACTAAGAATATCTGCATTGATATTATTGAAAAAGTTTTTTTGTAATTTTAAAGGCGTATAATAGTTGTATCCATATTTTAATATCGATATTGCTAACAAAACATCTAAAAGTATTGTAGATATAATTTATATAATTTAGATTTGTGGGTTTAACAACATTATATTGTAAATTTACACAAAGTGCATACCAAAATTTATTACTCAGATCATTTTGTTTTAAATTTTTTATTAATTAGTTTTCATTTAGGATAATGGTTGCATCTAGGGATTTCCATGCTGAAAAAAATTTTGGATCAATCCAATTTAATATTGTTTTGAGATTAGAAGCTTTAATATATGATTCTAAGTCAGGAACATTTATTCCTGCCAACTCCCATGGTCTAATATGATTTGATAAAGCTATTCTATTTTTCGTTGGGTACCATAAGAATTTTATGAGGATTCTATTTATTTCTCTTAAAATATTTTTATTTGGTAATATAGGAATGATAAAGCAATGTAATTTATTTTTGGTAACAAAATCATTTTAATTAGCTGTAGTCTATCTTCAAAATGTAAATGTAATTTATTCCATTTTTCTGTAAGAGCTTTTACTGTACTCACAATGTTACTGTACTCACAATGTTATTATAGTTCATATTTAAAGTTAGTTCTATATTATCACATAGTACAATCCCTAAATATTTTAAAGAAGAGACTTGTTTCCCAGCTATTTCACTCATGGTAGACTTAGTGTTATCATTGAATTTTGTTTTATTTAACAGTATATGATTGGATTTAGAACTACTAATTTTAGATATTTAAGATATTTAAGCTATCATAATTTTTTTAACTAATAATTCTAATTCTTGTAAAGATTTTTCTGAGTTCATTAAAGTTAGTAAGATATTGTCTGCAAATAGCATTATTTTAGTTTCAAATTGATCATATATATTAAAGCCTTTAATTTTAGGATTAGATTGAATTTCCAAGGAAAAAAGTTCTATTGCTAATGCAAATAAAACCGGAGACATTGGACATCCTTGTTTGGTACCCCTAGTAATTTTAATAGAGTCAGATGTAAATGGTCCTAACTTTACATAATCTAAATTATTGTTATAAATATTTTTATAAAGTTAATGAACTGGATAGGAAATTTATATGATTCAAGAATTTTAAAAATAAAATTCCAGTTCAGGGAGTCAAAGGCCTTCTCAATGTCAAGGGTGATTATAAGAGCTTCTTGATTATCCCTATTTAATAAGTCTTTGATGGTCAAAATTCTTTGAATGTTATCTTAAGTATGCCTATTATAAATAAATCTTATTGGAAGGTAGAGCTGGGACTCACTGATAGTCTTTGTTGTTTATATATAAATAAATCCTGTTTGATCTTCTGTATTGAGGTGTGTTAGTGATTTCTTGACTCTATTAACTAAAATGGACATTAACATTTTATAATCATTATTTATCAATGAGATTGGTCTATATGAACTGCATAAGAGGGAATCTTTATTTTCTTTTAGTATAGGAGTAATTAATGAATATCTCCATGAAGGTGGAATTGTGCCTTGTAAGTATGATTCATTTAAAGCTTTATGTAGAACTGATATAGCCAAGGATGGTAAAAGCTTATATATTTCATTAGTAATACCATCTATTCCTGGTGATTTGTTGTTTTTGCTTTCTTTAATCTTTTCATTGATTTTCTTTAGGGAAATTCACTTTTGAATTTCATTAATTAAGTTTTTTGGGAAGCTTTTTAATTTAGAAAAGTCTAGGTCATGGTCTGTAATACTCTGTTGAATATCTTTGTTTCTATATTGTTCTGAGAAATGATACTTGAAGGCATCTAGAATATTGCTTATGTCAGAAACTTTTTTATTATTCCTTCCTTCATGAGTTATACTTGTAATATGTTCAATGGACTGTCTTTTTACTCTCAATGCTAGATTATGCATATACTTTAGGGAAACATAATAGGAGTTTAATTTTAGTTTTTCTAAAGCTAGATTAGTTTTGTGAGTTAAAATGCCATTATATTTTTTATTTAAAGATTCAATTTCTTTTTTCTTATTTGACAAAACTTTTGTGTTATCATTGTTTGTTAATACAATTTGCTTTTGTATGTTAGATAATTCAGATTCCCATTGTTTTGTTTTATTATTAAACCATGTAATAATTTTGCCATATAGATAGGTTTTTAAGGAATCCCATAAAATACTACATTTACCTTGTTAGTTAGGTTAGTGTCTAGAAAAAAAATATTTCTGAGTCTAGCCAAGGTTTAAACTGCTTTAATTTAGTAATATAAGCTGAAATTCTTTTGGTGAAGGACAATTTCTTAAAATCTGTTTGGAGATTAAAAATGAGTGCATTGTGATCAGATATAGGGCACAGAATTATTGTAAAGTATGATATTTTTGTTTTTAGTTCTTGGGATATAAAAGTTTTATCAGTTCTAGTCTGGGTCTTATGTCTAAAGTCACAGTGAGAAAATTCTAGTGAATTATCATTTTTGAGATAAAATAAATCACATAATTGTAAATTATCTGCCCATTTTTAAGACATTTTCCTATAGAGGTAATACAGAAAGGTCTTTTCTTAGAAGTTTCTGAATCACTTAGCAAACAATTGAAATCTCCTCCTAGAATTAAACTACCTTTAATATTTTTAATGATAAGTTCTAAGTGCTTTTTTACTGTTTTAACTCCAATTCCAGGAAACCAATATGTGTTCACTAATGTCCAAATTTTGTTACTTAATTTTATTATTATTATTATTATTATTAGTGATAGAAGACCCTCTTTATCTTCATAATTGTAAATGATATGGGGGGGAGATAGAATTTTTTCCATAACATTAGACCCCTCTAGTTTTTTTAGTATATAAAGAATTGGATAATTTTAAGTATTCATTTGGATTCCAAATAAAGCTATCATTCGCTTTAAAGTGAGTTTCTTGTAAGAAAACTACTTGTGCTTTATTTAATTTCAAATATTTTAGCATATTTAACCTTTTCCCCGGGTTGTTTAAACCATTAACATTCAAAGAAAGAAAATTCAAATCCACCTTCTTTACTCAAAGGTTAAGAGTGATAAAAGGATATGATAGCAAGTGTTTATAATATTTAAGTCTTGTAAAACCCTTTTTGAAGAAATTGTTTTTTTATTGACAAATTACTAATTCCCATTGATTGATGTGCTATGAATTTAGATTGAGGCCTGTAAAAGAAAAAAATGTTTTTAAAAAAGTAATTAAACTTCAGTAAATTCTTAAACTGACATGGAATGTAATCCATTCCTAATCTTACAGGATAAGAATATCCAGACCGATTAATCATCTTCCCAAAGACTTAAACAAAATTTCCCAACTTGAGGCTCCAGAATATATATTCTATGGAAAATGTTATAATTTTATTTGTATGAGAGAACAGCAATATTGATGTAATAAAAGATTTTGATTTTAATAAGTATACTTTAAGTTTTACTAATAAAACATGAGAAAGAAACTATTCTTCATTACCATAAGTATTCTTACCAGGTTGAGAATTTTACAACTTGACAGTGAATACGTATGACAATATTTATCAATAAAAGAAGAATTCAAACAATAATTATCTATTTAAACAATTCTATTTGACTTGATAAAAATATTAAACTATGTTTGCATTAGTTAGGATAATCATTAAAATTAATAATTCAACATTTAAGCCAGTTTATAGTAATAGCAGTAAGTTTAAACATGCTGCTGGATTAAGAATTATTTAGATACATTTCTATTTTCACTAGACTAATTTTAGTCACATGATTTACAATGATAAGTAAAAACTCTATCAATCCAATTCTAGTCTAGAAGTGTTGTGAGTCTAATTATGACTACATATATAAAACCTTATATTTAATTTCCTCTTCTTCCTTTCCCTGTCCCCTTTTTTCCTCTTATCTTTACTCTCGCCCCCTTTATTTTTTTCTCTGTGCCTTTCTTTACCTCAGATCTCTTTTAGAGATGTGGAATAGCTTTAACATTTATCTTTAGGCAATTGTTGTTACACTTCTAACACCTTAGGCAGCATTTTTTTAACTTTTCTCAGTGCAACTCAGTTGTTGACACATTATCCCATATTCAATTTTATGAAGCAACACAGTTCAGACATCAGATTCGTTGCATTTTCTGATAATTACTATTTCATCAAGTACAGCCATGATAACAGAAATGAAGATATATTTTCTTTATCAAGCTTAGAGTCATAGTGTTAAAGTTAAATATGACAAAAATGTTTATCTCTCTTATCATTAGGAGAAACTGCAAGGAAAGATAAAGATTCATATAGTTTTCCTTCCTGCAGCTGTAGCTCAACATTTAGTTGTTGTGTGTTTTTACTATTATATGTTCTTAGGTATGTCACACAAAAAAGTGCAATAAATGAGAGGCTTTATGTCATTTTGTAGATGTAAGTTGTAGTTATGCCTTAGGTCTGCTACAGAGGGTAATGAAGAAGCCTTCAGTTACAATATGGTCCTTACTCAACTGCGACCCAGAACTATTTCCCACACTATAGTAACAAGAATTTAATTAGGTCTTTACAGGCATAACCAGCTAATATTTAGGGCCAGACCTCTAATGAAGTGCACTGACTTCACTTTCCTGATACAAGAATGTAAATATCATGTTTAGAGTGGTTGTTACTTTATGATACTAGACATTAGTTTATGTGAAAAAAAAAACCTTTAAAGCAACTTCCTGCTCTGCTGAATTTTATCATGACAATATATCATTCATCTATATTATTTAGATCATGCTACTTTTCTGAGGATTTGTTTGCTTCTAAAAATCAATTATTTGCAGTTGAAGATAATTGCGAGATCAACTGCTCATTAATTTAAAACCACTCTATGTACACAAAATTTTTCATTAACTGAGCGGTGTATCTATCATAGGCAAATAAGCATGATATTAGTATATTGGTTATAATAAGGATATGAGGAATCCTACTATTTATATATTATATTTTAACTATTCTTTTAAATGTCTTCAAGCTTCGGTGATCATGCAGTGAGGTCATTATTAAATAATGTTGCACTGCTTAGATTTATTAATGTCCAATGTCAATTAAAGTTTTTTGCTCTGTGCCAGCAACTTTTGAGCATTAAGTCAATTTGACAATTGTAATGATATATTCTATTCAACTGCCCAAAAAAAGAAAAACTATATATAAGCTTATTGCAATTTCCAGTTTGCAACCATAACAAGTCTCATTTTTCCAGATGTAATCTTTCAAATAAAATAATTATAAGTGCATATGTGTAGAATGGAAACATTTCCCTTTTCAAATCAATATTTGAGTCTAGTGCTATATGAAAGGAATAATTAAACTGTCCATTTAAAATGCTGAAGCATTAATTGTTTAAGCCATACATTTAATACCAGTAGTTCATACTATTTAAAAACAGCATATGTTTTGTCATATATTCATTCCATAAAATATAGCGATATGAGTGAATATTTGTTAAAATAATTATGTGAAGCCAGGTTATCAGTTTGTTTAGTTTATCTTTCCTTTTAAATGCCTGTAATTACGAAGACCATACAAAGAGGTCATTATTACTTTGTATAACCCCGCCCTCATTTCTATGATACAACTATCAGGGAACAGTTTTGCTTAGTGCCATCTCTTTTCATCCCTAAATTACTACGACCCCAAAACATCTCTCAGATTAATTCTATTTGGTTTCTCTATTAATTTCTCCAAGAATGCAATCAATGAATGTTTATGCAACCATACAGGCAAACCATGTACACCACTCAAACTCCTCGCTAAGCAGAAAAAAAAGCTACACATAACCCAATTCGCTTTTGGTTTGCAACCAAAACCAACCTCTCTTGCATTGTATTTAACCCCAAATATAAAGGAATTGCAAGTGTATCTAGGGAAGAGAGTTCTCATCAAGGCAACACTCGAGACAGCTGTTTTGTGTAGTGAAACAGTAAACTGTCAGCTTGGAAGTTTGAAACGCTAGGGTGAAACTAGGTAAAAATATAAAATTAAAAAAAAAAAAAAAAACATTGATAGTGAAGGGATTCTGTGCTGTGTTTTGTCCACTTGTTTCAGTGAAAACAATTTGAGTTACTTACAAAAATACGTATTCTGTTAGATGTACACAAAACCAGGGAATAACCACTTCTATCTTAGAGAGCAGTATCCGTGCTGTATTTAACCCTCTTGTATTGATTTTAGCCTTATATATAAAGGGACTGTGAGTGTATTTAAGGGAAAGTGATTTATTCTCACATCTAGGCAGTGCTCGAGACTGCTGTTTCATGTAGTGAAGCAGTAACTGTCATCAGCTTGGAATGCTGAAACGCTAGGTTGAAACTAAGTAAAAAAAAAGGCATTTAATGAAAAAAAGGAATCTGTACTGCGTTTTATCCATGTGTTTCACCAAAACATTTTGAGTTTCTTACACAAATAAGTGCTCTGTTAGATATATACAAAACCAGGGATCTGTTAATAAATATTATCATTTCATAAAAAATAATACTTTTGTCCTTGTTAAAAGACATTAAGAAATATATAATAAAAAAAAAACGTTTGTTAGAAAGCAGTATCTGTGCTGTATCTAACCCGTGTATTTCACCAAAACATTTTAAAATACTCATTTAAATACATGCTCTGTTAGATATATACAGAACCAAGTACTGTTGATGGATATTATTTATTTTCAAAATAATAAGCCTTTTATCTTTGTTAAAAGATATTAAGTTCTATGAAGGAAAAATAAGCATATGTGTGCAGCAACTAAAAAAAACTATGTATATTAAACATTCCTAATAATTTTGTTCTAATTAGAGAGAAACACAAATAAGTTTAAGCTATATTTCTCATTTGTAATACGACTGAGATAGAGTTCATAGACTGATAACTAGTGATACATACTTTTTTAGTTGTCCATGAATATTTTATCATTTGGTTTGATCTTTGAGAGAATTAAAAAGTCCAACACTTTTAAGACCAGTCTTTAATTTCTTTTATTTAACTTCTATCCAATTACTTTTCTCAGATGATTTTTAAGGGTTGTAGATGGTGACCAGTCCATACCTTCTGGGATTGTAATAATGTTTTTGTTTTGGATGAAAGAGACAGCTTCTCCAATAGTATTGAAAGATCTCACTTCATTTTGATAGAAAAGTTTGATTTTGGCTGGGTAGACAAGCTGTGCCTTGATTTTATTTTGTTTTAACAGCTTTACCATTGGCCAAGCGTTTTTTTCTCAATTCCAGGACTCTTGTGGAATAGTCATTGTTGAACCTTATTTGATTTCCTTTGAATGATAGGGGACTTTTTCTCCAAGCTGTTTTTAGTATAAGTTCTTTATCCAGGAAAGAAAGGAACTTCACAACTATGGATCTTGGTGAAGCATTTGGAGAAGAAGGAATAGGTTTCCCAATGGCTGTATGTGCTCTTTCTATCCCATAGGGCAGACCTTCCTTTAAGGCTAAAAAATCAGGTAACCAGGAATTTAAAAAAGAGGTAATATCTTCTCCTTCTGTTTTTTCAGGGAGACTGAAAATTCTAATATTTGTTCTTCTTTCTCTATTTTCAACATTATCCACTTTGTTTATCAGCCAGTTATTTTGTTGCAGAATGAGTTCACAGCGAGATTCATTTTCTTTAAGTCTTCCATCTATATCACTCAGTGAAGTTTTAATGTCCAGGATTTTTGTTTGTTGCTGCTGGAGGATCTCTTTCAAAACATCAGTTTGTTGTTGACAGTTTAACTTTAAGCTTTCCAGGTTATAAGGATGATTCTTGTAGAGTGGTAGCTATAGAATGGATCTTTTTTTTTCAGTGAGGAATCAGAATGTGAAGATTTTGAATTGCTCATCTCTGTTCAGCTAGATAATAATCAATTTTGACAGGATTATTTTAAGAAAACGCTCCAAAGTTGGATATTTAGTAAATTAAATGTTCTCAAACAGTTTGTACAACTTTTAAAGAGCAGATAATAGAATTTTAAATAATAATTTTCCTGTTTCTTAGTAATTGATGTGGAGCTCAAGAAAAAAGCTGTTACCAGTTGGCCATTTAGGTTCCGCCCTCCAAATGCAATAATTTATGAAGTAACTGCTGCTATGTTAGGATGTGATATCTGAACAGGGGAGAAACAAGAAGCTGTGAAATTTCTGGGAATGAATACTGATCTGCCTATAGAGTGCAAGGACAACATGGTGAGCCTGTGATCACCTGCCATACTATATCTATCCTGTTGTCTAACACTAGCAAATATACAGGAAACAACTTGTAAATGTCAGACAAAGACAACATATATTAACTCTATTGCCCATATTAAGAATAGCACCCAATGTGCAATCAGAATACCCCATACTTCTTAACATAGGCAGTCTTACCTGTCCAGAGTCACACAAGCATGCTGCTGACAGATAGCTAATGCAGTAATATACACATTTAAGGCAATTGTAATTACCAAAAGAAATGAAATAGTATACTCCCCATGCCTAGATAGTCTTTCCATCCTCCTCTGATACAGAAGATTTTTTTGTCTGTGTGACCTCCTGGGCAGTAAAAAATAAACACCATTAAGTTACAAGCCTACAATACATACATTTATTACATGTAACCAATCTCTGTGTAGACTGGATAGATACTAACAATAGATCCCTGATGCCTTTACTCTGTCCTCTTCTTCCAAGCAACTAAGAAAATCAGGATGGCACCTCAACAGGTCACTGTACCAAAGCAGTGTATGTCAGTACTACCAGGCACCACTCTGGCAAGACTGCCAGGCATCAACTTTATACAAGGGATTCTCGTATGAGTCTAAAATCTGATGCTCCTGGTGGTCTCTATACATCAGATAAAGGAATGTTTTGTTTTTTTTGCTGCACCACCAAGTGCCATTAGAAGGCATGGCCATAAGCCATACATTCCAGAGAACTACAGCAGGCTTCTATCAGTCACACCCATTGACTTTTGTGGAATGTGCCATGCAACGTAGAACATAACACTAGTGTGAAGTGTTGAAGTGTTCATAATGTACCTCTGAAAATGTTGACATGACAGGGTGGTATGAAGGTGTGAAAGATGACATGAATTGTTTGTTTATGTGTGACTTGCCTGACTGCTACCTGTCAGAGCAGATGTGCTCTGCAGGGCTTCCATCAAACGTAGCATATGTTGCAAGATATGCCTGTCAGGGTCATTGACCTGCCCATGCATGATCAGTGCACTTCACAGGTGGTCATGTGATTGCACAAAACTGAGAGAAAGTCTTAGCACAAATTGGCTCAAATTGGCTCACAGGATGCTTAGAAAGACTGATTCAGTAACATTCATTAGGTGGTACCCAAATAGCTGAACTGCTGCATTCAGGGCCACTTATTTACATGATAAAACCCCCACTAACTAGTCAGAGCCGCACTATGAAAGATTAATGAGTGACAATCTCCCAAACTGCACAGGTACAGAACTTTCTTCATCAGGAGTATGACAAAGGGAAATACTGCCAGCCCAGCTATCTGGAATTTTGTAAATAATTCTGTCATTTGTGAATATTGATATTACTTATACAGAAGTGTGTATGAAGTACTGAGCTAAAATGTAACCACAGCATGCCTTACTGGAATAGAGCAGGAATGTATCTGCACTATTGTGACTGTTTAGATGTATATGTTTAATGGAAACTGGAACATAGGAGGTTAGCTTGAAAAAATTCAGAGAAAATAGCCGAAATTATTTTTTTTTATAATTGCTGAGCCATAAACAAAAGATGGTATCTCTCAGTTTCAGTGCAGTAGCGGACACAATGTCTAGAGTGAGACATTTTTGTATTGTCTTGAAAGAGAAGTAATTGCTAGGTTTGAGATGTACAAGTGTTTTATTGTTTTATGACTTCCAGGCTCTGCAAGTATCTGAAGGCTATGTATTTTCACAGAGAGATGTTAAATGCTACCAGCTGCAGTGGGTTGTTTTTGAGCCTGGGAACTCTATTCAGGTGACAAAAAGTGATGCCATGCTGCAAGTATCCCAGCAGTAGTATTTAATATTAATTTAAGAACTCTCTGAGAGAGAGAGAGAGAGAGAGAGAGAGAGAGTGAGAGAGACTGTGCATTTTATATTTTGTCTTTGACCTGGAAACATCCACTCATCATCACCTTCTGCACTTGCCTTGCTGTAAGTAAGTTTTTAGGGCATAGTAACTCTTTTAGATTCAGATAGGAATATAGTAAAGTATAGCTTAGATGTTTTCTTTATCTATTTGAGACTGTCTTGCAATGTTGTTTCACATATTTCCTGTGATTTTGAACTCTGATGTAAAAGATTCCTTATTGAGTATTGTCTTGTTCTTTTAATAATTATTATTAAATATATTTAAACCTTTTAATTGTGGCTGGTCTGTTTTGAGATATTTAAGCTCTTAGCGTACTTGCATATCTGTTTGGTGACACTGTACAGGCCACTCCTAAATAGCCTTGCTCTTGGTCAGACTACCATTTGGATTAATAGTAAAATTACACAATAGGATTGGACACCCTTTGTTAAGGGCCTTAAAGTAGCTGAAAAGTAGTGGCTGGTGGCAGTGGAAACTACCTTATTGTCTGGGCAGAAGAGGGACTAGCTAGTAAACCTGTGCCAGCCTTTCCCATGAGTGTGTGTGTGTGTGTGTGTGTGTGTGTGTGTGTGTGTGTGTGTGTGTGTGCGTGTGTGTGTGTGTGTGTGTGTGTGTGTGTGTGTGTGTGTTTGTATATAAATCATATCTCAAAGAGTTTGTGTGTCAGCTACTTGGGCAGGGACACGAAGCACTTGTTGGACAGAGAGAGCACTGTAGATCCTGGTTTGGCCACTCAGCTGAGATCTCAACCCTATAGCTGTGCCAGCGGGGAGTCTTATTAGGGATCTGGAGAAAGAGGGAGAAACCAGCCCCAGACGGACTGTGATCTCTGTGTCCTCTTAAGGGAACATGTACTTTACTGTGTGTGTACTTGACATCTTCCCATTGTGTACGTCCCCCACTGTTTTCAGTGGTGAGGACTGATGCTCCTTGATTACTGGACCAGTTCTGGGGCATCACAGGGAGCTACACTTCTTTTTGAGGCATGTTTGAAGTTCAAAATTTGTTCTTACATGCTGCCTCCAGCAGGAATGTTTATGTAAAACCTCACAGACAGTGTGATGTGTGAAGTTTGTGTGTGTGTGTGTGTGTGTGTGTGTGTGTGTGTGTGTGTGTGTGTGTGTGTGTGTGTGTGTCAGGTATGTCAATCAAAAAGGTTATTACCTTGGGCCAAATGGATGTTAAGTGAATGAGTGCTTCAGAATTAAAGTTCAGCAATATATATTTTCTGAACAAGTTGCTTTGTCAATGTCAAACAGGGTGCAAATGCAATTGTACAGATGTCATTGGTGTATGCTGTTGTTGTGTGAAGCCAGAATGCCACGTACAGGTTGTTGTAAAGCTCTCAGCAAAAGCAGGGCTTGATTAGGTTAATCAAGGTTGCTGTCATATGTATGCTGTAATGGCAGTGTGAGTAAAAATTATTTCTTGGGGGCACATTTCCTAGTACATTTAACTGCTGGATACAGCAGCATTATGCAGCAGAGATGTACAGACATTGTGGGGGAGATTCGGGTGTGGCTTAAGCATCTATGCTTTGAGTGCTTGATGCCAACTGCCTTACAGATTGTTATGTAATCCACACACAAAAATGAAAATATCAGTGCTCTTTTGTGACACACCTATAGGAGTCAAACACAGAGTAGGTCTATGTAGCTGCTTGCCACAATTTACAGCTAAAATGCTCAGCTTTCTGCCACTGAAAGTGGTGCCTGTATTGTGCCTGCAGACAATCTGCCTTTATAAAGGTTGTGTCCATTTATGCATCCATTGTCCCTGTTTGTGTAGGTAGTCATGCTAACTGCCTATGCATACAAACCCATGCAGTCAAAAGCAAGCCAGGTGGAAGGTCAGGCACCATCAATCATGACACGGACGATAGTTGATATTGGACTTTTGCTGCAGGCTATTGTCCAATGTTGTCATATGCAGGCCAGACCCACCATATATACCTTACCACCTTCTTTTTTTGTGGAGGGGGCACAACGTACTACATCTCTATGAACAGTGTCTATGGATATGCAAGTGTATGTGTATTACATACCCTATATATATATATATATATATATATATATATATATATATATATATATATATATATGTAATGTATATTACTGGTATCTGCCAGCAACATACAGGCTTGTAGATTGTGTGGTTGTGCATGTATGAAATGAACTGATGTGTTTATCCTCAAATAAAATGTTCTTTTCTAGCACAATATGATGCCTGCAAAATGCAAGCAATGGAAATGCAAGTTCTCCCATGCAAAAAACAAGCTCTTGTTGCAAGCTCTGCCTCTCCATGCTTGGCAGATGATCACCCATACTAAATCTGACTGGCCCTATCAAAACTGCCTGTTAGGATGTGGTGAATGATATAAATGATCTTGGTGGTCTGAAAATAAACTATGATCAGGTCAGACACTGGACCACCAACATGATAAGTGCAGCCAAGGAGTGTGCTGCCCACCTGGCACAGGAGCTTAGGGCAAGAAGAGGTGGTCTGTCAGCTAAACCACCATTAACTGAGATAGAGGAGCTTGTTATGTCTTCCCATGTAGGACTGAACCCTCCAAAGGCTACACAGTAGTCCTAAGCATTGGAGCAGACCTACAGTTGACTATATGAACCTCTGCTGAAGGTACCCCAAGTGTGTGTGTGTATCTGTTATGTATTAGGTTACTCCATATTGGGTAAATGTGTACTGTACTCCAGATTATACAGTCTTTCAATTCTTTACATCAAAACATTATAGCTTCGGAGTACAAGACCACCAGTACAAGGAAAGGTTAATCGTTAATCTTGTTGTGTTCTACCACTATATGTACTAGTTATCAATGATTTACTGGAAATAAAATAATGGTGATGGATCTGGCCCCATAGCACAGAGAGCTGCACCCCAGATGACCAATATTAAACTAACTGCATGAACATTGGAGAGGCCTGGTAGGGAAGGATGGGAGTGTACAGCCCGTGTCAGCTTGCCCATCTCAGGAAAGGGAGGCCACCTAGGGTCATTGCAACAGCAGTGTTAAGATCCTGGCAGGTTGCATGCTGCTAGTGGTATACCACTTTATCAAGACATTGCCCATGTGTGGAAGCATGAATGCACTTCTCAAAGGCAGTGACTGTGGGGCTTGCAAGGCTGCTGCAGGGTGGTTGGACTTAGGACACACTCCTCAGCCACAGTATGACACTGCATCAGTGTCATTCATCTCCTCATTGGCCCCAGTCATGAATGAGGCTGAGCCCAGGGAAAACTAAATTGGGTCAGGTAGACCCATTGAATGAGGAGAATTGCTGCTTGTAGCTGATGGTCAGTGGCATGGAGGTAAAATAAAAACATTAATGGTGACAGGTCTTATTTATTTTGGATATTTCCCTTCGGTGCCTTCACAGGTGACATTTCATCAGGCTGCTCCACTGTGCATATACCATTGCATGATTTTAGAGAAGGCTCAGACATTCTCAATAAAGGCAATTGAAATCTGGCATGGTTGGGAGAGGGCTGTGTCAGTGCTGGATAGAGGAAATGTGGAATCCAAATCCCCAGTCCAATCAGTGGACATGGTGTCTATGCTTATAAAACCCACCCAAGTGACACAGGAAGTCACTGATGGACAGAAAGTCATGGACATGTCTACCTGGGAAGAGATATCTCCCCCTGTAGCACAGTCACCTTTGGTTGCCACTATCTCCACTGAGCCCAGAGCAGATAAGGACAGTCAGTATGATGGTGGCCATAGACACCATGGGTACTGGCCTCCACCTGAGCTAACTGCCTATGTGTCTGCTACTCAGACAATGTGCAGGATTCTCATAGATGAACAGTCTAACAGCATCTCAGGCCTTGATGGGATGGGATGGGATGTGTTTTACAGAGTGTGTGAGATGACCTGAGATATTACATGTCCCATATGTGTGAACAGATGAGCATGTTCTATAGGTAGCCTGTACAGCACAGGTCTCCCTGTGCACACAGGCAGCAGGGCAGACACCCTTCTGATTGCTGTTCCACCTCTGCCACCAGTGCTGCAGACCTCCATGGAACGTGAAGGTCTAGGTCAAGCAAACACACCATCCAAGCTGGAGGTGAGCAGGGTAAGATGTGGATGTCCACAAGGGCATGGAGCTCTTGCCACAGAAATACACAGTACAGGCCACTGCTTGCATTCAGGCAGCACATCTTCTTCTCATCAACTGCTGAATAGCACCTTGACAGTCCTAGGAGAGGGTGCTCCCATGGATGAGGGGAATGGCTGTGCATTTAATGTATACATATCTCTATAGGTGCCTTGGACTTGTCTGTGGGATGTCACTATTGTGCTGCCAAATTTGTTAATTGTGTGCCCTAGCACAGACACACACACATACAAACATCTGCAATGCCCACATCCACACACACTCACACATACAATTTCTTGTGGATGACACTTGGCACTGTTCCTTCCACACCTGTGCAAATGATAACTCTACCAACCTTTCTGTATTTTTTATCTTGGTAGCCTATGTCTGATGTACAATGTTGCTAGTCTATACATGGATGAGCACAGCTAATTTACATGTCTGCATGCATCACATTTAATGATCTGTATAATGCAGTATTCTGGCACATAGTTATGAACCAGCAGCTGTTTTTTAGCCAGTGCCATGACACACTGTGGTCACTTTCATCTGATATAGTCCTCTCCTACTGTCAGGTCCTCCACAGTCTCCTCATTGGGCTTATCCTCCACTTTCTAGTGTGGTGGATCTTCTTCTTCCACCATGCATGCTCCCTGCTGCAACTGTTTCTTCCAAATTATGTTATATAACATAGAACAGACAGAAGATATCTTGGTACATCTTCTAGGGTCATACTGCATGTTACCACTACATTTATCCAAGCAGAAAAAATAAGCCTTCAGCAATCCAAACGCATGCTTCACACTGACTCAGACTTGTGACAGGGCATAGTTATAACCACTGTATGCCATGGTCTGTAGATTCTGACACATGTCATCAACCACTTTTCTAGTGTATATCCAACATTGCCAATAATTTTCCTACTAATCCTTTTATGCCCAGTGTGGTTAATGAGTCGTGTCTTAATCAGTCTATTCAACTTCCTTCCTTGTTTCCTTCCTGCAGTTTGCCAGTGAGAAGATTCCCCACACCTTGAGCCTGCATAGACAGCTCAGATATTATTTGGATAAAACAAAGGTTATTCACAAATCTGAGCAACTTTTTGTTTCTTTTCATGCCAGAACTTTAGGTTTAGCTGTTTGCAAGCAAACCATTTCCTCCTGGATCTCTAAGGCCATTTCCTTTTGTTATTCCTTTCATGACAGATGTCTTTCTTCATCTGTAAAGGCACATTCTACTAGGGCAGCTGCCTCTTCCAGTGATTTCCTCAAGGGTTTGGACATCAATTCCATCCTTGAAGCTGCTACTTGGTCCTTTAATCATACTTTTACTAAGCATTACAAATTGGTTGTCATTTCCAGGGCCAAGGCAGGTTTTGCCAGAGGCTATTCTGCATGGGTTTGTTAAGAGTTCTTCTGTGCCCTCCCCTCCTTCTCCCACTCTTCTTCTTAGGTTCATAGGTGTGTACCAGGCTAATGGCCCTGGAGCCTTTACAAGCCTAGCCCATAGGATTACCCCAGGGGAAAATGAGCCCACACAAATCACTGATAAAGGTCACATATATGCCATATGTGGAAGTCATGGGTATTGCCTGTATGGCCTGCAGACATATTTTAGGTTATTCCTCCTGTATTGCATACCACTTGACAGTTGATAGAGTGATGAACTTTATGGCTAACATACCTTCTTCCTTGCTTACCAGTTGGGGGTTTTATTTCAATGTGGATTCAGTCTATGGCCCCTAGTACCTCAAGAAAATAGGCTGTCATGAAAACCCACATGATTTTGGCTGACTTCAGTGTTGTACAAGAAAACCACATACGCTCCCCCACATGCTGTGGCATGGTATTGAGGAACTGGTGGAGTATCCTTGAGGTAGGTGCCTGGGATATCTTCTATTAGTTGCTGAAAGATCCCTGTAGCTAGTATTCTCAAAGCCATATACACCTTGGCATCCGCAGTGATAAATATCCCAAGTATCCCATTGGTGATACACCTCAACCAACATGACAGTTCTAACCACACTGACTGCTTTTACCTCTCAACTGTACAGATTTTCGCAGAATGTCCAGATTTTTGCCTCATATTTTTGGTCTGTTCCTCCTAAAATCTGTACCTTTCTGGCAAATAGCTGAGGATTGAAGTCATTATATAATGAAAAACATTTAGTTTCAGACTCCACATACTTCGGAATTTTCATGCTAATGCAAAACCTATTATTCTATCAATTTTTTAAGTTTGTAAGAGCAATATTTAAAATCTGTCCCTATTTGTTCCCCCATCATTTTAGGCTTTGTCCAGATTTTTTGCTCTAAGAAGTTGAGACGTAGCAGTCCACAGTTTCCGTGTTGTGAAGGGCATAAAATATTAGGCACAGCACCTATAATGACAATGATGCACCACATCATGGCTACCTGCAGCAAGTACAACATGTTGCATATATAGTTTTGTTAATGCTGTAGTGGCCCTATGCATCATTCCACAATCCACCTCCTGTAATACCATGATTTTTCTGTGGCCAATAACTCTAGAGCCAGTGCATCTAGTCATTGAGTATATATGTCTCTGAATTGTTCAGCCATATTGTTTACCCTCATTGGATCTGCTGATTTCTGCAGTCTAATGATGTTGCTGATTACCATATCATTATACCTCCGTTAGCATATTACGTGGGCCACAGGATTTTTTGGCCTTCCCCACCTTGTGTCTGGCCATTTATGGTGCAAAATTGTTTATAATGACATGGGAATTCCTTCTGAATGTCATGAATCATTTTCATACTTTTCCTTGTGGCCTGAGTTATGGTTTAAAAATGGTCAAAGATAACCAGTTAAATTATTGAATTAAAATTTCAGTTTGCAATATGTACTAAATACATACAATCTTTTGTGAGCTATGTGGATCATACGTTTACTCATGAACTACATCTGGCATTTTCGTCTGTAAAAACAGTGCCAAGTGAACATACATTTACATTAATTTCATAGAGTTGTATAACTCATCCTGTTACATTACATACTTCTAATAAAGGGGCAGATGTTGCATACTTTATTGAAAGCATATTGTTTAAGTACTTTAGAGTAGCTGATGGCTGATATCTGCAACATAAACAAAACATTTTTAATAAGTAGTTTATAGTACCTCTTTAACAGTATGCTTCACTATTGTGGCAACATATTTTGAAATATTCTTTCTTTTTCACTCAGTTTTGAATAGTGCCACTAAGAAAAAATTTTATAACTGATCAACGGAAATGTTATCAAAAAAGATAAGATGAATGCAATTTCTTTGAATTCAGTTTAGTCAAATGTCACAATGAATGAAATACTAATTGTTGAAATGTTTTGCTTTTGTGTAGTTTTTGTACAAGTCTATGAGTCCAGAGTTAGGACTGGGTCTGAGATGGGTTTAGCCTGAATGTTTTCAGTACATTAGATTTAGCATTTATGTTAAAGAATGGAGGGACCACTATGCCCTGTGGGAAATATGTGTTTGTGTGTGTGTATGAGGGTGACCATACTTCTCAAATGTTCCTGAGTCTGGCTAAAAGTTTTGCTCTGTCCTTCCTGATGTCTCCTAAAATGGGTAGTTTCTGGAGAAAAGGCGGTAAACTCACTTAATGACAATAAGTAATAGACTTCTTTTACTTCAGAAAATGCGTGTTAAGTCACATTCTCTTTTATCTGTCAGCATCTTAAGTTAATAGTACTAATACTTTAAAAGTGTCCTTTATTATTTCTGAATTTGTCCCTTATTTTAGGGGTAAGAGTTTGAGAGCTATGGGGGACTCTAGAGAATGTTTGTAATTCTGTATATGCTTGTAATTTGTGCATTTTCATTGTAGTATTTTTTTTTTTTTTTTTTTTAAGGAAAGCTATGTTTTTTATTTTGATACTTTTTGACATTCCATTCACTAATATTGCTTTTCATTTTGTGGTCTTCACTGATATGTTAAGAACTTATGGTGACCACTCATTCATGGCAATTTGTCATTACCTTGAAGCAATGTCTAATAAAGTTCACTTAAATTATTGTCCTAGCACCTGGAAGCTCCTATGATCAGAGCAGTACCCCAAAGCTCTCCCTTCCGTGTATCTTGTACTGATACCACCAAACCAATTTAGACATGTGTCTGAATAGCTTTAAGCCAATCAAACCAGCAGGTTGAGCTCCGAGTTTAACATAGATCTTCAGATTTTTAGTCCAGCACCTCAGGGAATCCCATGGACATAATACGTTTCTCTTTCATATCCTGGACAGGATCGAAAAAGAGGAGTTCCAAGGACCAAAGAATGATTACTTGGAAAAGTGAGAACTTGAATGGCAGATTAGGCTCAATGCCAGCAGAGCCCATGTACTGAACTCTCACATATCCATAACCAGCATGCTAAACCTAAGGAAGCTTCACCATCATACCTCTTACTGAGAGTAAAAGGGACTGTTTTACCTGATTATGTATTGAAATCTTGCCTATCACTCCCAAAGACAGTCACTTAATGTTTTACCATAGTTAGAAGTTAGGTCTGATGAAGCAATCTGCGAAAGCGCATGGACTTTTACGATTGAAGAATACTCATTTTTATTTCTTTACTTTTATTTATTTATGTTTTTTAATACAAACATGAATTTTCTGACCATGATCTCCAGGTCAACCTTTTACACTCTCGGGGGTCTAATAACAGGACAGTGTATGTAAGATCTGCATACCTTAAACACAGGATGCCCTTAGAGGGTTCATTTCCATAAATCCCATAAGTCTCTAGCACAAGAGTTTTTAAGAAATCACACTGAAAAACCCTAGCCTGACCATTTTTTCTTGTAGTTTTTATAGATTGCTTTATCTATATGACTTGTTTTAGTTTATTAGCAAGAATTTTTACAGACACCCTTATGGTAATGGACATCTGCTGGGTTAATGTAAGCTTGCAATCCTTATTGCTCAGTGTAATAAGTGTGCTCAGCTAATTTCTGAAAAGCTCACATGATAAGGGAAAATCTCATTTGAAGAATAAGAACCAAGAGTCACCGTGTTGTTTTATTGATTGTACAGGATAATCCTTTGCAGCATATTGAAAAATAAAAATCTCTTAAGATCTATGTTTAGCTCGGAGCGCAACCTGCAGGTTTGATTAGCTTAAAGCTATTTGGACACAACATCTAAAGTTCAATTAAATTATTCAAGTATCCTTGATGACTTTGCCTCCTGTTAAATGGACAAAGCCTGGATTATTGCATAATTACAACAGATTATTTTTTCACTGGATAGTTTTAGGATAATAAAATTTTATGTCTAATATTATTTCTTACTCTATCATACAAAATTTTCCCCAACCTGCATCCTCAATTTACCCATTTCATTTCCTCTTCCCCCTTCACGCATACAAATATATGTGTGTGTGTATATATCTATATATATATATATATATATATATATATATATATATATATATATATATATGTGTGTGTGTGTGTGTGTGTGTGTGTGTGTGTATATATATATATATATATATATATATGTGTGTGTGTGTGTGTGTGTGTGTGTTTATATATATATATATATATATATATATATATATATATATATATATATATTTATTTATTTATTTATATGTATATATATATATGTGTGTGTGTGTGCGTGTGTGTGTGTGTGTATATATATATATATATATATATATATGTGTGTGTGTGTGTGTTTATATATATATATATATATATATATATATATATATATATATATATATTTATATGTATATATATATATATATATATATATATATATATATATATATATATATAAGGCTGCCTCAAATAAGATCTCAAAGGAAAATAACAGCACTGTCATGACTTGGATGTTCTTGTGTCCATTGTTGTCTACTGAAATGAATGAACTTGAACGGAACCCTGCTACTGATCAATGACTAGACTTTTAGAAAATTAATATATACAAGGGACCACAGATACTGAAGGCAAGAAGCACATAATGCCATGGTGTTCATGAACACTTCTATATCAAATTTGTGTAACATATACTGAAAAAAGAAATGCCAAGTTAGGAGATAAGTTACAAGACATTTACAGCTGTTCATGTACTATAGAAATTAATGCTCCAGTTTAGTCTGCTTGCATATCTCACATTTTGCATATCCACAAGCTCCTACCTACTCAACACCTTCTCCCATCTTAATCCAGTGCCCAGTGGAAATAAGAATATATACCATCTGCAGCACAGGACATAATGAAATAGCAACACTTGTATAAATTATGTACAGTTATATATAATGCCTGAAAGATACAGTTCATGGATATTTTTACAAATGAGAGCTATAAGTTATATAAATCGACTATAGCTACTTAATGTTCTATATAATACATTATTGTGGCCTGTACATATGAACCAGCAGCTGTCTGTTCCCTAGTACCACAGTGAACTGTGCTCGCCTTCAATAGTCCTTCCCTTCTGATGGCTCCTCCACAGTTTCCTCATTACATAAGGTACAGTGCCCCCTAAATACTGCTCTGGAGTATATGGAGCTGCAGTTTTGATCCAGTTTAGAAGGAGGAGCCATACCTGACTTGAGTGCAGAAGGACAAAGCCCTTCTTATAAAAGAGATGTCCAGAGAGAGACAAACAGAAAGAAATAAGAATGCTGATGTCTGTTGTGGATAGTGGAAGAAATTTGGAAAGAGAGAGAGAGAGAGAGACAGAGAGAGGGAGTGAGACAGAGAGAGAGAAAGAGACACACACACTGTCTGGGGCAAGAGGTGTTCCCTCTGGGTGAGATTTGGAAGCAAAGAGTCAACATTCTTGGAAAGCTGTGAAAGGTTCTTGAGACAGAAGTAGAAACACGGGGTTCATGGGAATGGTGTCTGAGATTGTGAACAATGATGAACTATGTAGTAAGTGGCTTGAACTGCTGAGAGACTGTAAGTGACTTGGATTATTTATTTTTTTAATTTTCTTGAGTTTATCTTCTCACTGGGTAAATAAATTCCATTTAAATCTGAAAAAGAGTCTAGAACATGATATTATGGTGGAGAATGTGGGCTACACACACCAAAGAGCATTATTTGTGATCCCTATATTGCTGCCTAAAAGTGCAGACCCACTGTAAGTTCATTTTCCTATCTGAAAAAAACAGAAACATGACTGTGTGCTTCATGAGGAATTTCTATTTTTACTCTTTTGGCAAAGTTTTATGTTTGTTGGCTTACTATTGAGTCTAATAGGCCTGACATTCAAAGTGCATGTTAAGTGAATATTTAATTAAATGATAATCAAATTGGGAGGCTTCTTTTTTGAAACACACGGAGGTAGGGAGAAGGCAGAAGCAGTGCGAAGTAATTGAAAAAAAGTACAATTATTTGTTAAGCAAAGTTTAAAAAGAAGTGTGTGATATGTCAAACAGTGGCAGAATGGCAAGTACTATTAAGTGTTTTTTTCAAAAAAAACTTAGTAAGATAAGTACAGTGAATATACTAAGCTTTTGGAAAAAATCTTTTAGTATTAGGTATGTAAAAACGTATTCAGGCAAATAGCGGTATGACAAAAATTAATGAATTTTCAAACTGCAAATGTAGACTTAAAATCAATGAAATATAAACTATTATGATGTTAAAATACCTCTGATTCTGGAAAAAAATGTGGAAAAATTATATGCTGAAAGTCTGAAGGAGTAAGAGCAATAAACTGATTTGACAGAGCTGGAAAATCTTTCTGGTCAAATACTATGGTGTATTGAGAAGAACTGTTGCTCTGACTCTCTTAAGAGAATAAGTTAGACAATTTTAAAGCAGTTACCCTTGGATGTAGTGACAGAGTGTTACATGTTTGTTTGTTTTTTATGAATTGAGTCAGGCAATTCTGAAATGCATTCACTGGAAATGAGGGCTACCCTGCTTATGTATAACTACAATAAAAGCAATGTGCAAAATGCTGCTAAAGTTGGCCCATTGGTGTGGCATTTCTGAAACCATTCAAAGGCATAGCTGCACAAAAGTAAGCCCAGTGATATTAATGCACTGCTCTGCCCACTTCAAAGATCTGCTGGAGAAGTTTGCTGCCTGTAAATGAACTGTACATTGAAAAGAATGAACCCAAATAAGCAGGGACTTTTGCAGTGAAAATTAAATCAAAGTACTGATGGCTTTACAGTGTGCAGAGTAAAATTTTAACCAGCAGTGAATTAAAAAACAGGCCTTGGGATTCAACAAGACTGTCTCCATTTGTGCTAATTTGCCAGTGTGGGTTGGTCAGTTAGCACAACAGAGAGAATATCTGATTCAGAGACAAAGTAAAGATAAACAGAGAAACACCTCTTTACTACATTTCTGAACTGAACATTGTACTGTCTGACATAAGCATTGCCCAACAAACACGTGTGCGCACCCACATGACTACTCCCACTGAAGTGAATGGGTCAATGCCATCAAAAGACAGCATTCACTTTTTTCTGCTAGAGAAAAAAAAAATAATTTGCTGAGATAATCCAAAGTCACGGCCATTTCAGGGGAAAAGCACATGCCAAATTAAAATGAGCCTCTCCCCTGGACTGCCACATTAGTATTTAGCTTTCCCAGTGAGACTGCTTTCTATGCTAGTGGAAGAGTAATCTCTAAATGCAAAAAGCATGATGTGGAAACCTTTCAAGTTAAGGCTTCTGTTTTGCAGTAAAACTTTCTGAATCCCACACAGAGTACAGTGTCTTGCAAGAGTAAAAAAAGCATACCACTTATCTGAGCCAGACATTCCTTCAGTGGCAGTTGGGCTGTAAGCCCATTAAAAAATAAATAAAAAAGTAAAAAAATAAATAAACACTCGACTTTCAGTTTTACTTCCTGGTTTGTTCTCAGAATTGTTCAGAGGAAAAACCTAAACTGAAAAAAAAATCAGCTTAATCCATTCACTGGGCTGTTTTCAAAATAGCCCATCTGCAAACTTACTCTGCCTATCCATGGAGCTCTTTCATATTGTTGTTGAGGATGTTGGAAATATCCATAACAAAGGTCTCACTGGGCTGCTGTATGAAGCAGTGAAGAGGGTTGCCTGTTGGTTCAGGCCATCTCAATGACTGAGACAGTGAAGTAAAATCATGCCACTTTGCTTAGCCATGGCTATGGGAGTGCATGGGAACCAGCGCGGAAATACTTTTTTTTTTTTTTTTAATTTATTTAGGTTTTGTGTGTGTGTATATGTGAGTGCTTGTGCATAAGTGTACAAACTACTGAAGGGATCAGTGGGAGAAATTTTATTTATTTATTTAACATTTGTTTACCGGGAAAGTCCGACTTGGAGCAAAGCCAATTTTCAGCGGAGGCCTGGTGAGAAACAGTTCAGATGCATGTCTTTATAGCGTGGTAGGAAACCAGAGCACCCAGAGAAAACCCACATGAATGCATGGAGGACATGCAGACTCCACACAGAAGGCACTCCAGCCAAAGATCAAACCAGAGAACCTCTTGCTGTGAGGCAACAATGCTGCTGCTGCACCACTGCACCATGAAATTATCTATTTTGGTGTAATTTGTGTGTTTGTGCATACATGGACAAACTACTGAAGGGATTGTTGGGGAAATTATGTCATTTACATTGTTTGCATTGTATTCTGACAGCAGTGAACTGAGAAGATAAATTCCTGCATGACAGTTATCTATGTATTCATTAATTGAGTCATTTGATGACAATCAAGCATATGAGGTGTGCAGTCACAATCATGCAAGTGACTGTAATTGACGGTCACATCTTTGTATGTGGAAGTGTTTAAAACAAACTACTTTGTCCACTGTTGCTATTTTTATTTTATTACATTCTCTCAAATATTTTTTTATTTTCAATTAAAATAACATTTACATAATATTTTTAAATATCATTTTAAACAACTATATACAATATTTACAATAGCCTGACTTTCAATTATATACACTGTATGTTATTAAATATAGAATTAACAGATCAGTTATCAGAGATACAATTTTGATTATTGCAGAGTGTCCAGCAAAGATATAACTTTCTTCCAAGGATTATTTACCAATGGCCTGGGATAGATTTGTAGTTCTTTGATTTTTATTTCCATCAATGTAGTTGTCTTCAGTAAAGTGTAGAATTCTTCCAAGGTCGGGGGTGTATTTGAATTCCACCTTCTGGTTATGCATTTCCTAGATATAGCAAGTATTGTCCATAAAAAATACATATTTGTCTTATTCAGGTAGGGACCTTTATTTACATTTAGATTTATAAATACTTTAGTTAAGGTAAATGATTCATTAAATAAAGCTTGTAAAAAAATATTGATTCCATTCCAATATAATTTACTTTTATTACATGCATAAAAAATATGAATCCAGTCTGCTTTATTTGACTTTTCAGACCACCAGCAAAAAAACATTTGTAGTAGTACTGATCTTTTTAATTCTATCTGGTATTAAAAATGCTCTGTGTAAGTATTTCCAGTTAAATATTTCCAGTACTGTGTGTTAGAGGTGTAATTAACTGATAGTAAGATGTTAGTTTTAATTTGTTCTGTTAACTGCAATGACTTGACCTTTTGTTAAGAACTGCCAGTATGATGGGTTGGGAATTGTTTTATATGTTATTAACTCTTTATATAGATTTGAAATGGAATTTTTCTTTTCACAACTATTATATATAAATTCATACAGAAAACTTATTAGATTTGGAATATCTTTAAATGAGGAATTATTAATTAATCTGCATGAATCTTGAGTGTACATTACAATGCTTTGTAAGGTTAACCAGTCCTGTGTTGGAATATTATAAGCAGTTTTTATCATATGTATATCTAAAACATTTAATTTATTTACACATTGAAACCAGCATAAGAATCCATTTTGTTCCCAGGAGGTTATTGTTTCCCTATATATTTTGTGAGGAAAGTTCTTAGTGATGGTAAATGGGGTTAAAATGTCAAACCAAAGTTTTAGATCTATGTTTGCATTGATAAGTTTCCTAAAGGAATTGATATAATGATTAATCAGTGTTGTTTTAGAAGGTTTTGTTATATTATATTGTATACTTATGCATAGTATGTACCAGGGTTTGATTTATTTGTCTACTATTAAACATTTTTTTAACAGATTAAATTAATTTGGGTTTATCCAGTCTATTGTAGTTTTAAGCACAGATGATTTTATATATGTTCCTATTTCTGGGAAGTTCAATCCTCCTTGTTTCCAGGGTCTAATGTGATGATTTAGAGAAATTCTATTCTTTTATTAAACATGTGTTAGAGTGTGCTCAACAATATACTAAGGTTGAAAGTAATTTTGCTGCAATTATGCAACATAAATAATGTATAAGATAAAGCTTGCTTAAATGTAGAAATAGAGTTTAGTAATATGTAATCAGCATCCATACTAAATTACCATGGCTTGGAAAAGGAATCTGCTGAATGGACATTTTTCCCCTTACAGACTCAAAACAGGATGTATGCAAGAGCAAAAATACAAAATCTGCTTTTAAAGAATGGACACTTTTCCCTTACAGACTCAAAACAGGATGTATGCAAGAGCAAACATACAAAATCTGCTTTTAAAGAATGGACATTTTTCCCTTACAGACTCAAAACAGGATGTATGCAAGAACAAAAATGCAAAATCTGCTTTTAAAGAACAATGACATGTTATTCTGCATGGAAAAACAGGATGGCACAAGAACAGATGTTTTTATACAAAGATCCAAATAAAATACAGGATGTTCACACTGTCAGAAAAGCTGATCTCTGACAAGTGTTTTCTCAAAAATATGTTTTTCTTCATAAAAAAACAGGATATGCTTATCAGCATTGGCACAAGAACATATGCTCATATGTTAAGCTTAGTATTGTTTCTACAGGATAAGCAATTCTCCAAATAGAATACAGAACAATGTGTTTCCTCAAAATATGTTTTTCTACATGGACATCAGGACACTGTTACAGGATATTCACACTGTCAGAAAAGCTGGTCTCTTACAAGACATTGTTAAACAAGGAAGCTTAGTATTGTTTCTACAGGACTAAAACTGTATATAAAGAGCTGTATAAATCCAGCTATGTGAGAGGGATGGTAGGGACACAAGTCCTAAGGTAAATGTTATATCTCTCACATCATCTGTACTATATGAGAAGTAAAGTTGGAACAGTACTTTTAAGCTGTAACGTGTTTCCGTTTGGTTTATTATAAAAGTTATTGGTTACTGCTCTCTAAAGTTGATGCTGCAAAGTATATTCTCTCATCAGTGTATATTCTGCAAGTTTCTGTATGCAACAGACTGTGAATGCAAATATAACTAGACTTTGAATTTTAGCAGAATCCAGCCAGCAAGACTGAGTGTCTTAAGAACACTTCAAATCCATCACACCAAGCAGTAAGCAGCGCCATGTAATTTTTTCAATGGCAAGCTAGCCTGCATTTGAACCTACAATCTGCATTCAACCACAGGAGGAGTGATGGTAAGCCCTGCAGAGGGTCACTTCAGTTAAATTGCAGTAACTAACATTTGTACGTATGTGTCAATTCTGAACAGAAGTATTCCAGTTTATGCAGCTTGCAGTAGTACAGTTTTTTAGACGTCTACATCCGGAGTGAGACTGAAGTTCCAGTCGCAGTGCCATAATTTCGCTAAGAAAAGGGGAATATCCACTAGCACAGCAGTCCGCTGCCTGTTGTGCTTTCCCAGCTTCTCAAGTGACTTTGAAAATTTCCAGCCATCTGCAACAACAGCCTGATCACCTGTTTTCTTGCTCACTGGTAAGACTTTTTCTACGTCACATTTTTTTAGTATGGATGCTATCAGGCAGAATTCTAGCAAATGTAAGCCAAGTTTTACTCTTAATGTAGCAGAACAACCAGATAAAATATGGAGTAAATTGCAATGTTGGTATACACAACACATTAGTAAGTGTAAAACCTTGTTAGGGCAAGTTGACATACCAGCATTATGTAAGTGGATTGTAACATTTGATTGGTATTTGCAACAAAAAATGAAGTATATCATAGTAAATGTTTATTGTGTGATTCAAAGGAAACTGCATTTTGTGTAATATGCCATAAACAAGTATTGCATGATATTGCTAAAAACTAGACTGTGCAGACAGATCTGTTCATGATAAAGAATTAATTAATAATACACAGTTTTCATTATATCCAGATGTAAAGCAGTTATGTCCTGTTAGTACATTAATTTCTGAATTACAACAGCAATCAAATCTGTTATTGACAGAGTCCCCTGTAGATCTTGTAACTCCCTTAAAAATTATGTACAAGCATGGAATGATGCCACGGCTACACATACAGATGAGGACAGAAACAAAGTTTATGATACATTGACAGAAAACTTTAATAAGTTTTAAAAGAGAAACAAAATGAATTTAAAATGTTCAAAACTGACATTCAAGATCTCTGTCAAAAGTGCATAGGAGCTCTGCAGTCAACAGAGGAATCCAATAACAGGTATCATATATCCCTTAAACACTTACAGGTAGAAATGACAGACCTTAAACAGCATCTGAAGGAAAAGGAAGAAGAATTAGATGAATTAACAGAGACTAACCTCCAAAATACTATTTTGATATCCCAGCTTAAAGAAGAGTTAAAACACAAAACCAGTCCAAATTATAGAACAGGGACAGGGAACCACTACAGATTTATATACGCAGTCTAGATTATTACAGAGTTTACCACAGTGGAATGATAAAAAAGGCAGATTTTATAACATGCTTAATTTGAAGAATGGGTGGCATATACAGCAGGATCTGATATATGGACAGATGCATTACTTAGATGTTTCTGGATTTTCATTCCCAAATGTTTTAAAACTTTCATACAATTAAAGCAAGATGATTACCAGTTAAACACTGAAGTAGGACGTATGACAGCCATTTTAATGGCATTTACACAAGGGCAGCCTCTCACAGCCAAATTATTAGATAATTTTAAAATTACTATCACAGATAAATTAATGGAACAAAGTGATCATTTTAGACTTGCATTTCAAATCATATATAAAAAAACAGACAGAGACATGGGAAAAAGAGACATACAAAAACAGTTAATACATTGCTTCTTAGAACAAGTCAAAGGGGTTCCAGGGGATATTAAATGTATCTACGAAGAAAATTCTGATACCCTCACTGATTTGGTACAAAAACTAATGAGGGGACGGACTATGGCCGATGATGGGACTTTATACTCACACCATATCTTTGCATGTGAAGATAATAGTGAGCCATTTGAAGTAATTGGTGAAGTCAAAACAGGGAAGGCAAAGATGGTGTGACCAACCACCAGCAGAAAGAGCTGTATCAGCACCACCAGCTCCTGCCTCTATGCTTGTAGTACCAGGATCAAGCACAGGTAATGAGCAAAAGGCACCAACATGCTTCTTTGTAAAAAAATAGGACACGTTAAGCAAAATTGTGATCATTACAAAGCCTGGCGCAAAAGAAGGAAGAACAGGGAGTGTTTCCAAAAGAGAGCAAACAAATTTACAAGAAAAGTCAGAAAAGCAGGATCATGTACAAAACCTTACAATATTAGTAAAAACAGTTATAAGAGCCATCAATATACAGGAAAAGGGAAAGTATGCCCGGTAGACTTTCAAACAGTTTCACCTGTAAATCCAAACATTTGATAGAACAAGCAGAAGGAATAGCTAGGCAACAGTTAAAAAAGAGATTGAAAACCTAAATATGTAGATCATTCAGACACAGAAGAAGATGACAAACAAAAACATGAGGTGTGTCATATTGCATTTGATAATAAAGGAGAGGATGAGTGGATTTCCTTACAATAGGGATGTGCCCCCTACTCTGGTATCTTTCCTGACTAACTTTAAAAGGGTTGAGATGGATGACCACTGATTGATATTTGGGTAGAGGGGTCACTGTGGAAAAATGTCTTAATAGACACAGGAGCAGCAGTATCTGTCACAAACAGACAGTTACCAGTAAATCCTATAAAAAGGTTTGCATTTCAGCATTTAATGGCACAGGATGCTATGCAGTGAGTAGCCAAAATGTGGACATAAAGTTTAGTCAAGAGGGACAAATATGGAAGGGTGCATTTTTAATGCATCCATCTTGCACAAATACCATTATTGGTATGGACATTCTAGGACCTTTAGGCATAGTAATTGATTTACCTAATGAAATTCTGTGGATGGAAGACAAACAACAAAGAGAGGAAGAGCAAAATACAGGTTGCTATGCAATCTCTCTACCTGGCAAACCTGAAAAACCTACAGGCTATATAAATACAGACAGTGAGGATGTATGGAAGCATTTACAACAGCAATTCCCAAATCTATGGTCCAAGGGTCCCAGTGATTGTGGGAAACTAGAAAGCCCAGTAGGAATAGGAAGTGATCAGGACTATATACCACCTTTTCAAAAACAATATCCTATTCCTAGGGAAGCAGAAGAACATATGGAAAAATGTATTGTAGAATGGGAAAGAGAAGGGATTATACAAAAAGGCAACAGTCCTACAAATTCACCAATCTGGCCAGTTAAGAAAAAAGATGGTAGTTATCGCCTTGTTATTGATTTACGAAAGGTTAATCAATATACCACTCCTAGAGCACACTTGATTCCAGGAGTCCCAGAGTTGGCTGCACATATTAAGCCACAAAGTAAGTGGTTTACAGTAATAGATTTAACAAATGTTTTTTTTGCAGTGCCACTCAGGAAAAAAGATTGGCCAAGATTTGCCTTTACATTTAAAAACCAGCAATATGTTATGACAAGGTTACCACAAGGGTTTCAAAACAGTCCAGTTATTTTTCATAAGACAGTAGGATCCATTCTACAACATTTGGAAAAGGATGATTCAGTAATACATTACATTGATGATATTTTAATTCAGTCAGAAACAGTAGAGGAGCATGTACGGCTTATTAAGAGAGTTTTTCATACTCTACAGCAAGCAGGGTTTAAGGTTAAAAGTGAAAAAATTCAGTTTATGACACAAAAAGTTAAGTTTCTAGGTACTATTATAAAACCAACAGGAAGATCTCCTTGCCCTGTACGTGTACAAGGCATTTTACAAATGGAAAAGCCACTGACTATAGCAGACTTACATAAATTCATGGGAATCATGAATTACAATAGGGAATTTATAGAGGATTATGCAGCCGTGGCTGCTCCCCTATACAAAATGTTACATGAACAAAAGAACTCCACCTTTTAGAGTGGGGATCTCATGAAGAGGAGGCATTTTCACAGATAAAAATAAAACTAGCACAAGCTACAGAACTAATAGCCCACTCCAAGGTTACCATTTGTGTTACAAGCAGCAGCAGGAAAAAAAACACTGTCTGTGGTACTACTACAGGAATGGCCACATGGTAGTGACAACAGAATGGAAAAAACATTACACCCAGTCACTTTCTTTAGCAGAAAGATGACTCCAGTGGAATTGGGTTACCATCCATGTATACAGCAGTTATTAGCCATTTACTGGGGTATTAAACAAACTGAATATTTGACCGTATTTTCCAGCATTATAGTACAAACACCACATCAAGCTGTAAAAGCTTTGATAGACAGTTTTGAAATGAATAAAATTACAGATGGTATTAGTCAGGCAGTCTTTGCAAAATGGATGGCACTTTTTGGAATGAAAACTGTTACTATACAGACAGGGGATAAATACCATTTGTCAAACCATATAGGATATGAAGGAAAACAGCATAACTGTTTAGAAAAGATAATGTCACCTGAGGTGCAATTTTTAGCATCTGATTTTGATCACTTTAAGCCATCCATCTTTGTGGATGGAGCACGATATTGGGACCAAGGCAGATACTGGACAGGATTTGCCATAGTTCCAGAGAATCCACAAATGAGTTCTCCTGAACTAATCAAGTTACCAGGGCATATGTCAGCTCAAAGAGCTGAACTGGAGGCAGTATTGTATGTGCTAAAGTATTACAATCCTATTAACATTTTTTCAGATAGTGCTTATGTAGTAAATTCTTTAAGACTACATATGGAAACCTGGGTAAGACGAGGATTTGTGGATAGTGTAGGTAAACCATTACGGCATGCTGAAGTATTAAAAGACATATATAAAGTTATAACAATGTCAAAACAACAAGGACAGTATAGCATCTTAAAAGTAAAAGCACATCAAAAGCCAACCAGTGAAACTTACAGATTAAATGTGTTAGCTGATACCTTGGCCAAACAAGCAGCACAAAATGGAAAAGAACTTCCAGAATATGAGTATGCCAATGTAGAAGTTAGTGTCTTAAAAGAGCTAGATAAAGAGTCAATAGAGAAAGACCTTGTAAATATACAAAACAACAGGGCTTAAAAGAAGAAACCGATCAGTGCAGATTGGTAGGCATACCACCAAAGGAGTACTATGCATACACAACCTCCAAAGGGTTACAGTTGCCATATGTACCATTTCAGTTGGCATGCCAGTTGGTCAAGTTAAATCACCAAATACTGGGCCATATAGGAACTGATAAGTTATGGGCAGTTGTAAAAGAAAAGTATTGGAACCCAAATTTAAAAAGGTCTGCAAACTGATTATAGAAGAATGTTTAATCTGTCTTCAGGTAAATGCTAAAAGCAAAAGGCCTCAGTTACATCGAGTACAGCCAGCGGATGGGCCATGGTATGCAGTTCAAATAGATTATGCAGGTCCATTACCAACAACAAAGGGAGGTTACAGATATCTACTAGTAGTAGTGGACGCCTTTTCAAAATGGGTAGAAGCAATTCCTACCAAAACCATGACAGCAAAGGCAACAGCAGAAGCCTTATGGAAAAATATTTTCTGTCATTGGGGATGGCCACGGGTTATAGAGTCAGACAATGGCCCACAGTTTGTTAGTGATCTCATTAAACAAATGTGTAATTTGTTAGGCATACAGCAAAGGTTTCATGTACCATACCATCCACAATCTAATGGCATTGTAGAACGATGAATCAGACGTTAAAGAACGCCTAAAAAGGCATGCTTGGAAAAGGGCAATACATGGGTACATCATCTGCCTGGTATTTTAATGGGTATTCGAGCAACACCAAACAGCAAAACAGGTATTTCCCCATATGAAATAATGACAGGCCGCAAAGCCCATACAATTACCATTTGATCCAGATTTACCTAATGGTAGGCCCATGCTAGAAATTAGCAAACATCAGGAATGGCTAAAACAACTTACTAGTATATGTGACTATAGTGCAAGGGAGCAAGCATTCCATCTATGGAAAAGGTGCCAATAATACCAGCTGAAGAAAACCTTCCTGTGGAACCAAAGTATTGGTAAAACATTCCAAATGGAAGGACCATGGGCTAGCAATTGGCAAGGCCCTTTTGAAGTAGTGGAACAAATTGGACCATTAGTGTACAAAATCAAAGGAAAAAGAAAACAGAACAATGTTGGTACATAAAGATCAACTAAGAATGATAAAAATAGTGAACAATGTAAATCTGATTAAATGTATTCTTTGTAGGTTTCCAACAGAGAAAACCCTAATGAAATTGACATGGTTTAAAGTGCATCCTTTTGGAAATCCAGTTTCGGATGACCAAAGGCAAAATGATTCAACAATGGAATTTCTATTTAAAGGATTTTTTTTAAATTGATAATAGCTATTATACTAACTATTATTGTATTGCTTAGTATTAAATTATACTTACAACCTGTTAATCAAACTGTAAAGTTACATAAGAGAGAGAGTAAAGAAATGTGGAAAATGAACAAGACTGGTCACCATCTTTTAACACTTTCTTAGCAAGACAATGTTGGTATGCAAAAGCATGAATGTTTCTAATTGTTGGGTATGTAGTTTAATACCAAAAATAACAGTGGTAATGCCTCTAATACCTATTCCACTAAATTCTCTTAGTAGTTGGAGAGTATTAATAAATGAAACAGGAGATCAAGTTATAAATGTACAATTACGTAAAGCAAGAGTACAGTTATCTGCTATAGTACAGGGGATCACATGTTTTCAACAAAATGGAACTGTTCCAGTGGGTAATAGCAATTGTATTCAAACAATTGAAATGATAAATTTTCACAACCACATACCAGTATGTGGAGTATTTTCTCACGGTTTCCCTATTTTAATACCAATTAAGGGTCAGTTAATATTAAGTGACACAGCAGTATTTCACTTTTCACAAAATGACAAAAATGACTGTAAAACTAATATTACATGTTGGAGAAGTAAAACAGATAAAAACTTTACAGTTGTACATGATAAAACTCCTACTATGGGGCAAGTAAATGGCAGTCTGGTAAATAGCAGTGTTGCTCTATCAGATGGGTTATATTACATCTGTGGTAAATATGCTTATAAATGGTTACCAAAGGGATGGGATGGCACCTGTTATATAGGATTAGTGATACCAGCAATGCATCATGTAAAAGAGTTACCAAAAGGAAACATTAGGAATACAAAAAAGAAAAGGGATATATTACCTGTAATTGAAAGTCCAGAAAATCCAGTAGACACCTTAGATACATCATGTATATATCATCAAAATCTTGATTATATTAAATTAAAAGATATGGATTTAGGAGATGATGTAATCTCTGGAGCAGGTATTTTCCCTTGGTACGGGGCTGCAAAAGCCATCTGGGAACTGAGAAAACTATCTAAACTAGTTGAGGTATTGGCAAATGCCACTTTCAATACAGTCCTTGACATTACTGTCGAAAGGACAGCAATATGAACTATGGTTTTGCAAAATCGAATGGCATTAGATTACATATTAGCATCACAAGGGGGTACATGTGCTTTAATAGGAGAACAGTGTTGTACATTTATTCCAGACAAAACAGAATCTGTAAAAGCACATTTAGAAGTGATTGCACAAGTGTCTCAACATACTAGAAAAAACTGGAATGATGACTGGAGTGAATGGTTTAGTAATCTATTTACAGGATGGACAGGAAAAATCACTGTATTTTTAATTTCTTTTATTGTTATTGTAATGCTTGGTTGCATATTATTTACATGTATTAAAGTCTGCTTAGCAAAAGCTAGTCAAGTTATTGTTGTTAATTGTCATAATGTAAAAGTATTACCAAATAATGCTGAATTTATTTCTTTAGTTTAAAATAAAAAAGACGGAATTGTTAGAGTGTGCTCAACAATATACTAAGGTTGAAAGTAATTTTGCTGCAATTATGCAACATAAATAATGTATAAGATAAAGCTTGCTTAAATGTAGAAATAGAGTTTAGTAATATGTAATCAGCATCCATACTAAATTACCATGGCTTGGAAAAGGAATCTGCTGAATGGACATTTTTCCCTTACAGACTCAAAACAGGATGTATGCAAGAGCAAAAATACAAAATCTGCTTTTAAAGAATGGACACTTTTCCCTTACAGACTCAAAACAGGATGTATGCAAGAGCAAAAATACAAAATCTGCTTTTAAAGAATGGACATTTTTCCTTACAGACTCAAAACAGGATGTATGCAAGAACAAAAATGCAAAATCTGCTTTTAAAGAACAATGACATGTTATTCTGCATGGAAAAACAGGATGGCACAAGAACAGATGTTTTTATACAAAGATCCAAATAAAATACAGGATGTTCACACTGTCAGAAAAGCTGATCTCTGACAATGTGTTTTCTCAAAAATATGTTTTTCTTCATAAAACAGGATATGCTTATCAGCATTGGCACAAGAACATATGCTCATATGTTAAGCTTAGTATTGTTTCTACAGGATAAGCAATTCTCCAAATAGAATACAGAACAATGTGTTTCCTCAAAAATATGTTTTTCTACATGGACATCAGGACACTGTTACAGGATATTCACACTGTCAGAAAAGCTGGTCTCTTACAAGACATTGTTAAACAAGGAAGCTTAGTATTGTTTCTACAGGACTAAAACTGTATATAAAGAGCTGTATAAATCCAGCTATGTGAGAGGGATGGTAGGGACACAAGTCCTAAGGTAAATGTTATATCTCTCACATCATCTGTACTATATGAGAAGTAAAGTTGGAACAGTAATTTTAAGCTGTAATGTGTTTCCGTTTGGTTTATTATAAAAAGTTATTGGTTACTGCTCTCTAAAGTTGATGCTGCAAAGTATATTCTCTCATCAGTGTATATTCTGCAAGTTTCTGTATGCAACAGACTGTGAATGCAAATATAACTAGACTTTGAATTTTAGCAGAATCCAGCCAGCAAGACTGAGTGTCTTAAGAACACTTCAAATCCATCACACCAAGCAGTAAGCAGCGCCATGTAATTTTTTCAACATGAGTTATTTCTTTAAGAATTCATCTTTCAGGAATTAACTGTATTGCCAATGCTACATATAGTATTTTTGGCAATAAAACCATTTTTATTAATTGCAATATGCCTTCAAAAGTTAATATAATTTTGTTCCACTTTTCTATATTTTTTATTGTTTCAATAATGTTTTTATACTTTATTAATATTGTTTCATTTATATTTTTGCATAACACTATTCCTAAATAATTTAGCATAAGTTCTTGTTTTCCTATGATGGATTTATCTGTAACTTGTATTTCTTTTTTCTTATTTAAAAATAGAAATTTTGATTTTGATCTATTAAAGTGTAGACCTGATATCTTATAAAATTTCTCCATTACTTCTTCTAGCTCTCCTACTGACTCTCTGGGGTTTGATAGGGTTAATAAAATATCATCAGCAAAAAGCATTATTTTAGATATGTACTGGTCATAGACTTCTATTCCTTTTATTCTTGGATTATTGCATATTATTTCTGCAAGCATTTCTATAGCCAAAACAAACAAAATAGGAGAAAGTGGGCATTCTTGTTTAGTACCTTTTGTTATATGGATAGTTTCTGAGGTGAAAGGATCTAATTTAATGCAGGCTAAATTATTAATATATATGTTTTTAATAATAAGATGAAGGGAGGAAGAAATTCAAATAATGCTAAAGTTTTAAATAGATATTCCCAGTTGAGGGAATCAAAGACTTTTTCTATGTCTATTTCGATTACAAGTGTTTATCTCGCTTCTTTATTCACATAATCTATAAGAGTAAGTATCCTTTTAATATTATCATGTGTGTGCCTGTTATATAAAAATCCAGTTTGATCATTATTAATTGCCTTTGAAAGTGGGATTTTCATTCTGTTAGCTAGTATTGACATGAATATTTTGTAATTATTATTTAGTAATGATATAGGTCTGTATGAGGTGCAAATGTCTGATGGTTTATTATCTTTTAGAATTGGTGTTATGAGAGAATATTTCCATGAGGGTGGTATTTTTGCTTCTGATTGGACTTCTAGTAAAGTTTTATGAAAAAGGGAGATTACTGTTGAAGGGAAGAGTTTGTAAATGTCCATAAATGTCCATAATTATACCATCTATCCCTGGAGCTTTGTTAGATTTACTTTCTTTTATCTTGTCAACCATTTCTTTGTAGGATATAGGTTTTTGTAGGTCTAGTTTTAAGTTTTTGGGAATTTTTTTTATATTGATAAGGTTTGTATCAGCTAAGGGTCTTACCAAATAAATACGCTTTTAATGAGTCCCAAACTATGACTCTACTGATTTCTGTTGTATTATTAATTTCAAGAAATAATTGTAGTTCTGACAACATCCAGGGTCTGAATTCTTTAATTTTCATGATATATGATGGAATTCTAGTTGATAGGATTAAGGGTTTAAACTCTATTTGGAGCTTCATTATCAGGGAGTCATGATCTGAGAAAGGGCATGGAACTATTGAGAAGTTGAGGATTTTTGTTTGTAAATCTTGAACTATGAATAGTTTGTCTATTCTGGTTTCTGTTCCAAATTTGTGGTCTTTATGGGAAAATAATAAGCATTTATCATCTTTTACTTTAAAAGTATCAATTAAATGAAATAAATCAATATTTTTTAAGGATTTTGAAATAGTTGCTAAGTGAAAAGACTTCTTGGTAGTTTCAGAAGCTTCTAAGGTACAATTAAAGTCTCCTGCCAGTATAAGATTTCCTTTATAATTGTTGGAAATAAAATCTAGGTGTTTTTTAACCATTCCTGCTCCAATTCCTGGGAACCAATGTAGATTAGCTAAGGTCCCTATTCTGTTATTAAATTTAATTATAACAAATGCTAGTAGACCTTCTTTGTCTTCATATTTATAAATAACTTTTGGAATGATTATGTTTTTCTTCCAGAGAATTGATACTCCTTTTGTCTTTGTTCTATAGGGGGATTGAGCTAAGACTGTATAGTCCTTAGGGTTCCAAATAAAGCTATCATTAGTCTTAAAAAGCGTTTCTTGGAGAAATACTACTTGTGCCTTATTTAGATTTAAATATTTTAGTAAGTTTGATCTTTTATTTGCATTATTTAAGCCATTAGTATTTAATGATAAGAATGTTAAATCCATTTCAAGTTATTGTTGGAAGAAACTTTTTTGCTTCTTTTTTTTGTTTGTTTTTGATTATAGTAGTTATACCATATTCTCTGATAACATTGGATGTTATTTTTATGAGTGTAAATGTGGGAATGTAATTTAATGTTCTTTTTTCTTTAAATATAAGTAGGGTAAAATTCTGGTCAGGCTTTAAAAAGTACTTCTATAAAACATTAATTCTAAAGTATCAAATACAAGTAAATATGAATTTCCCATTAAACATGGAATGAAAGTAATTCCTAATCCAATAGATAAAGATAGATCTATTGGATTATTACTCATACCTTTAACCAACAATATCGATTAAGCTCCATATGTTAAATTATTATATGGAGAATTTTCTTAAAAGAGATATGAAATTCTGTATTATTCTATTATTGTTCTATAGTATTTTATATATCAGGATGGAATGTTAGTAATGTAAACAGTTATTATGTTGACTTAGAAAATATTCAATATTTAGTTACCCTTAAGAGATCCCAAACATGTCTGATATGTCATTTTGTATAAATTAAATGCAACACAGGAGCATACACTAGGTAAGCCAACAACAAATAGATTATTACTAAAATAATTTGACTAAAAGGACTCTACAGGAGACAATGAGTGATTACCAATGAAATATGAATTTACTGTAGGTGTACTGTCTTCCTTTACTTTCCCACTCTTCAATTCACCAACTTCAGCTTACACTTATGAAAATACATGGCTTATCAGTGGTATCCTGACTCAGAGTAGAGGCACCCTACATTCTAGTGTGCAGTGCTTTTACATTTTTATAGATTTACAAAGCAGAGTCTAAGAATGAACTATGATCACCCTGACAATTTCCATCCTGCATAGGACACCTCCTGCTTCCAGAATGGGTAATCACATCAGGTCTAGAATGAATGTGAATGTACCTATATGTTAATCAAGACTTAGCTTAGGTAAGTATTAATCAAATAGTACTGAAACCAAAAATAAATCCGCTAAGTAATATGTATCTTTTCGTGTGCTCTAGAGACTGACAATTTCAAGTAACATATAAAATGTAACCTTTACCATGCAGACAGTTTGTGAAATCAGCATGTTGAAGTGAGTAATACTTTTTAATCAAGCAGCTACATTTCAGTGCATATGTAGTTTGGGAACATTTCAGTTGTGTTTCCAGGAATATGTAATCCTGTGAGGATAAATCATAAAATATTTACAAATAATCCTATTATGTATTTATTTTACCTTGTTTAGGTTGTTTTTCATTTTAATAACTAAACAACATTCCTTTTTCTTATTATTTGTTATCTGTGAGGCTAAATGCACTTTGCAGATCCACAGTGTCCTTAGAAACCCTGGCAATGCAAATAGAATGTGAAGAAAGCTTCACTTCTCTTAACCAACAGTACATTTTTCCCTCCTTTTTATTTTTTATGTATTTGTTAATACTAAAAGAAAATAATTCAAAGGACATATGTACATGAATGGAACATTTCAGAGTTAATCACAAACATGTCCCCAATCCCAATAAGCATAAGAATGACTATCATTAATCTAATAAATATTGTAATAATTAATTAAGTTCACTATTCCAATTAGTCTACCTTAAAACTAGATTATTTTAGACTATTATTTATCTATGTATAGATAGTGAGTTATTAAATATATACAGACTATATTAGTATAGTAAATAGGAGAGAATTTAGAAAGGGAGACGATGCAGTTAAAATAAATAATGAGAAAAGAGAGAAGAGAGAGAGAAAAGAGAAAATTAAGAGAAAATACACATATACTATGTATGTTGATTTACAGTATAAATATTTTATGTGCTATATAACCCTCCTTCTGTGAAAGAAAAGTACCCTGTTTTACATACCTGAGATAATGTGAAAACTCTCATGTGTCATCTATTTTCAAAAAATATGAAGATTCCAGTAGTTAGTTATCTTTGTTTTACAATTCCAAGTAATAAAATTGGACATTTAAAGTAATGTTAAAACAATTTGTATCATAGTAGATGCTTTGAGAGATTTGACTGTAACAATATCAGTCTTTTGTTTCTTCTTTTTGACATCTGACCAGACATTTGTTTCTTTTGTTCTCTTGAGAGAAGGTGACATCCATTCCATATCTTCTGGTAAAGTAATCAAATTATTAGTTTTAATAAATGAAGAGGCTTCCTCTAAGTCAATAAAAGTCCTCATCTCGTTGGCATTCAGTATTCTTATCTTAGCTGGATATGCAAGTTGTGCCTTGATGTTATTTTGTTTCAGAAACTTTATCATTGGCCTCACTTTTTTCCTTTGTTCCATTATTCTAGATGAATAGTCGTTATCAAATCTTACCAGGCTCTGTTTATATTTTAGAGATGCCTTCATCCAAGCAGATCTTAAAATCAGTTCCTTGTCCAAGTATGAAAGAAATTTGATAATTATTGACCTAGGAGGAGAGTTTGAGTTAGTGGCAGGTTTCCCAAGCTCTCTCTGTGCCCTTTCAATGCCAAAGGAAAGTCCTTCTTTTAAATTTAAAAAGTCAGGGATCCAGCTTGATAAAAAGGAAGTAATATCCTCACCTTCTGTGTTTTCAGGTAATCCAAAAATCCTGATGTTATTTCTCCTCTCCCTATTTTCCAAGTCATCTACTTTATTAACCAACCAAGTGTTTTGTTTAAGAAGCAGTTCTTTCTGTGTTTCTTCTTCCTTAAGTTTGCTTTCTAAATCATTTAGATAAAACTCTATTCCTGTTATCCTTGTCTGGTGTTGTTGTAGCATTTTCTTGAGGGTGTCAGCCTGTTTTTGACTGCTTGTTTTAAGATTTTCCAGGTTCTCTTTAAAATCATCCATCTTCAAAGACAACTCCTGCAGGGTAGATGCCATCTGTTGTAGTTCCTTCTTTAAGGCAGCATCCTGGTGCAAATTCTTTGAGTTGCTCATTTTAACAAGTGAATATATCTCCAAGCTTTTTGACAGGAATTTATTTGTAAAACTTCACCAAAGTATCTAATTATGTAAATTAGTCCTTTATTTTATACTTTGAAGAAAAAAAAAGAATATTTTTTCCTGTCTTATTTAACTAGATATGAGGAACTCTAAAATACTGCTGCTTTCAGTTAGCCTTTCAGGCTCTGCCCCCCCCCCCCATTTTATTACATTCTGATATCTGAGATATATTTAGTCAATAAAGTTGGCTTTAATTTTTGAAAATAGGACTTGCCTGTGGACAGAAGTGACTGACACTGATGCCATTTGTTTAAAGTAAGTATAGTGTGCATAATTATTTTCACTTCCTATCATAGTCAAGCATCAGCATTGCACTCAATAATTAGCTGTCTGTAGTGGTCTTGCTAGGATGTGTGTGACAGCAACTGATCATTGTCCAAGTGTTGAAGTGAGTAGTGTTGCCATGTAAAGGCACTTGGTTCTCCCATTAATTTTTTGGCTGTTGATTCCATCTATGTGAAGTACTTTTCTCTTTGTGGATTTTATCCAGGTGCTTTGTTGTCTTTTCCCAGAGTCCCAGTAGTACAATATATTCCTCTGGCCATTTGTTTATTTACTTTTCATCCCAATCTAATACCAGAGTGCTACACAGAAGATAACTATGCCTTTTTTGGAGGCATAGGAAGGAAGACATTATTCTTAGAAAGACTGACTATATTTCCTTACTCAAGATTTTTTGTTCAGGTCATCATTAAGTCAAAATTTAGGTAAAAAATATAATTAAGGATATTCTTGATTGTTTTTAATACTAAAAGACTGCAACAAAAAGATGAGTGTGATAAAATTGCTTTATCCAAAGCACTGCTGCTATTTTGGGAAATTAAAGATCATATAAGGTATTACTTTTATAAGTGAAACCCTCTGAAAATGGAGGATCATTGCTGAATACGGCAAGAAAAGACTATTGCTCTAAAATATTAATCCCTCTGACAGAAAAAGGGTTTTGGTGCTGAGTAAAGCAAGAAAAATGTGTTGATTAAAAAGGTTAAATCCTAAAACAAAAAAAGAGGCTCATTGCTAAGTATGGCAAAAAAGAGTCATTGCTTTTGAAAATCAACCTTTAGAAAGTGAAAAAAGGGGTTCACTGCTGTACAGGACAAGAAAGATAACTGTGTGCACACTTAATAAACGGGTTATGAGTTGCCGGCACTGAAAATGAGAGGCAAAATAAGTAATAAACTTATGCTTCTATTATCAAAATAAATCAAAATCTTGCTGAAGTACAGCAGTATAAGTTAACCAGAGAAAGTTGTACTTGCCATCTAAGGCTAGTATAGCAAAATGGTATACCTTATACCAGGGCCTCTCTCTAATAAGCAGGAGAAATGATTTGCACTTCAGAGTTTCAAATATGCAAAGTGAAACCTTGGTTGAAAATAATGATTCAGGATCGGGTTCTTGGTGAAATGGAATAGATAATTTGGTGGGGTAGAACTTGAATATTATTAAGAAACTAGTACTTATAGAAACAGCAGTAGAGATAATTTCAGAAAATCTGCTTAAGGAACAACGGGTTAACTGCAATGAATGAAAAACAAATGAGTCTCTCTCATAATATTAAATAATCTTACAAAATAAAGCTAGAAAATTAAATGAGAGTGTACAAATGTTGGAACAGCAAATAAAGCTCTTAGCTATCATGCAATGTATGATATATGTGCATGAAAATAACATGACAGATTTAACAGGTAGACTTTAACCAATAACATAAGTGTGAAAATAAAACAGGCAAAGATGTGGATGAGTTATCCAAAAGACACTGAACTTTCTGTACAACTGGGAATATTGAAATACAAAAGTCAGCCTAAAAGTGTTAAATCAAGAGACACAAGTCAAAAAGAAAAAAAACCAAATTGATCTTATGTTGGGACTTAAAAGTAAAAAGGAAAGACAGTCTTAAATCTAAATTGACAATAGGGTCACAAAGTGAAAAGGAAAAAATTGTGGAAAGAGCCACAAAAGATAAACAGTTCACCGCTTGACCTCAAACTGAAATAGAACATGGAAGCTGAAATGAGTCACTAAAATCACAATTTCAAGAAGCCAGAAGCACAGTCAAGAATTGTGGACAGACTCATACTCACAAAGATGAAGGAACTTAGACTATGCAACAACATTCTAAAACCAGAAATGAAGGAACACAGTTAGTAGTATCAGTGAGAAGCAGAAAAATACTATGTACACAGAATTACAGAGAATAAATATCAGTGACGCAAGTGCATTTAATCAACACATCACAGAACTGGAAAAAAACTGCAAAAAGGAAAAAGAGCCTTGCACTACAAAACGTGAACTCTATGTAAGATTAAATCTCTTAAATCAAGAAAATAATGCTTGTTTTTTTTTTCTTAAATCCAAAATCAGAAGAGGTTGATACTCCACAACAAACGAAGCAAACCAGATGAATAAAAAGACATTTGTATATATATAATGAAATCTAATGTTTATATACATCCAGATACTGGTGTTAAATATGAGTTTAATGAATACGCTGATTGTAAGTCAAGAAATGTGATTTATTTAGCATCCTGCATAAAATGTTATTGTTTCTATATAGGAAAGACTAATAGAACTTTAAGAGAAAGGATACGAGAGCATTTGTATGCTATACATAGAGAGAATGAAGGGAATGCCCTAGCCAAGCATGTACTACAAAATGACACCACACATGCCTTTAGATTTTTAGTAATAGGACAGTTAACAGAGACAGAAAGACTTGGTAATATTGGCAATAAGACAGAAAAAGCTGAGGCAAAGTGGATAATTAAGCTATCTGCGAATAAAGGTCATGGTCTTAATGATAAATTTTCTTTGAGACCATTTTTATTAGATAAACCTTTGGAACATTAAACAGTAGTAATATGTTTCACTATCTAATATATGTTTTAGTATGTTTTAACATTTCACTTCTACTATTTATTTATTAGTATGAGATTTTTAAGGATATATATATATTTATATAATTTTTATGGAAAGGAAATGATGTATTTTTGTAACTTGCATGTGACTTGCTAATGTGATTTTCATTGGTGCTTTACTTATATATAAGTTGATTCAAATTTTTATGGTTTGTTGAAGTCTGATGAAGCGTTCCAAGCAACGTGAAAGCGCTTACTTATTCGAATAAAGGACTTGTCTTTTTATTCATCTGGTTTGCTTCGTTTGTTGTGGAGTATCAACCTCTTCTGATTTTGGATTTGTGCTTTTTTTGGGAGGTGATAGCTTACCCTGACAGTGTTCTTTTCTTGCTGAACTGTTTTTTTTTCTTGACAAGATTTTTCAAGTTTTCATGTAAGAGAAGTTTGCTTGTTTCATGCCATTTTGCCTTTAATTATCTTAATAAGATTATTTAACTTGTTACTAAGATTTTATTACTGATTCTAAGTAAATAAATGTTTAAAACTATAACTATAAGATTTATAACCATGCTCAAGCATGCAGAATTGGTTTGTTGTAGTCAGAATTTCTTGTTTCAAGTATCTTTTTCTTTCACCTCTTCATTAATTTATTGCAAACATTCAGAAAGCCAAGAAGTGATGCTCTGCAAGTAAGACCCAGATGCAAGGCAGAAAACAGTTCAAGTAGACAAAAATTGCCAGCACCAAATTCAGTGTAAAGCATCAAAAAGCATCCAAAAGGCTGATAAGTAAAGTATATAAACTTTTATTAAATATAATATACACCCAGACCGGTTTCAGCCAACAGGCTTTCCTCAGTGGGAATAAAATAGTCATTCAGATAGCACAACATGTATTTTAAGAACAGGGTTAACTGTTCAGTCTGCCTTTATTGATGTAAGATATTTGAAAAATAAAGTTTGCCATTCATCCGGTCAACATGAATACAAGCAGAAATACAACATTTTATAGTGACCTTTCAAGCCACTCAAGGATAACATTAGAAATATACATGTCTACTTAAAGTAAAACATTTGTTGAAAAATCGTTAAACAGCACAAATACGCAAATATCATAATCTCCACAAATAACAATGCAGTTTGTGATAGTAAAGGATACATCTGCTTGCAATTCTGATGACATGAAGAACAAGTGGCTTGGACAGTGACATCACCAGAACATGCAAACAAAACATTTCAACCATTTGTAACTAAATTTCTCCATTTTTACTTGAGCATAGCAACTTTGCACAGTGTTTTCATGTTTAAAATATCCTTGGGGCAGGACTGTATGGGGGGGTGGTGTTATCACGCCGCTCCCACTGCTGAGGTTCTGGGTTTAAATCCCATGTGAGTGTAGTTTCAACGTTCTCCCCTTGTTCGTGTGGGTTTATTCTGGGTACTCTGGTTTCCTCCCACAGTCCAAAGACATGGAGGTTATGTGAATTGGTGATGTGAAATTGACTATATGTATATAGTGTGCGAGTGAGTGTTGTAGTCCATGCCCTGCAATGAGTTGGTGCCTTGTCCAAGGTGTACCCTGCCCAGTGCCTATGCCCTTTGTAGATGGGCTCCAGACCACTGTGACCCCGAAATGGGAAAAAGTGGTTTCTAATTGAGAGAGAGAGTGTGTGTGTGTGTGTGTGTGTGTGTGTGTGTGTGTGTGTGTGTGTGTGTGTGTGTGTGTGTGTGTGTCTGGAAACATGCTATGAGTCATTTGAACTGTTGTACAATTCTATTACATCCCCAAGATAGTATCTGATGTGTACAAAAATTTGGTTGTTGTTGCAAATTGTGTAATAAGAGAGAAAATCAACCAGATTTTCAGCATCTGCAAATTCAGTGGCCTGTGTAAGGTGTGTGGTCTCTACTTGATAAGCCATGATATTTTCTTTCACTTTTAACTGCTCTCCTGCAAGCCTTAATAGTGTCTATGAGCCATTATTTCAGTGGTTTTACTGTAAGTTTTTGGATACTTTAGCAGATTAAGGTTGTAAAAGTCTACAAATCACCCAGTATGAATTTCAAGTAACATCTACACCAAGCTCAGTGCTTTAAATCTCAGGTCTGCAGTACACCAAAGTAAAGTTGTAAAGTCCTAATCACCCAACATGAATTCCAAGTAACACCTACACCAAGCTCAATGCGTTAAATCTCTGGTCTGTAGCACACAGAAATCAATTAAATGTTTGAAATTAATTTTATCATTCTCCTGTAACCTATACATTCTTTGTAAGGCTCTCTATACACCACTGAGCACCACCTCTCTTTGTAGAGAGCCTTGTTCATCTCTATTTCTCTGCAAATACTTGTCCCCCCTTAAATTTCCTTTCTTCCTTTTTTACCCCTTCTCACTGCTTTGTGTTAACTCAGTGATATCTAGTAAACCCTACCTTGTACTGCAGCTCAATACCTTGCATTTCTTTTCCTTTTACCCTTTACTTTGCATTCCTAAATATTCTATGTGAAGTTGTTCTATCTCGCTGTTCATTCTTACAGATGGGTTAGGAGCCGATCCTCAGCTACGAGTCGGCCTACTACAAAGCTCGAGGTCTTCAGACAGCTCGAGGCTAAGTCCCTATCCCATGATGCACCTAGAGTTGCCTCAGATCTAGTTTGCCACTGCAATAGATTGGAGGTTCCTCGCATAGCTCGGGCCAGTACAATTTTCTATTCTAAATATTATCTAAACATTGTTATTTCTCTACTTTTAGAGTTAGTCTTTAGTACCTTTAGCTTTTATAGCTTTATACTGTATATTCCCTTTCCCTTTGGTGTGTTTTTTCATCATTAGATATAGCTCTCTTTGGCCTTTGTTTTTTTCTATAGGCCTGTTTAGTTTGTGTGCTTTTGAACAGTGACAGTTTTGTCACAGTATTTTGATATATGTATATATATATATATATATATATATATATATATATATATATATATATAGCTATTTAGAGTAGTTTAAATAAATAGTGTGTGTGTGTGTGTGTTTAATAGTAACACTTTGTCACAGCATATTTAGCCCATAGTTTTCTTTCAGGGCTTATTTAAATAGTTTTGGGTGCATCTAGTCTTTGTTATACTACAGTAGTTTTTTTCTAGATACTGCATAGTTCATTATGGCTGACCAGGATAGGGATAAGCATCCTAAGTCAGGCTTTAAAAAATGTCCAAAATGTGGACAAAAAATGTCTGTTACAGATAGCCATGTTAATTGTGTGTATTGTCTGGGAGCCTTACACCTTCAGGAAAGCAGCTCCATTTGTCATTCCTTTTCTTCCAGGGTTCTTCAGGAGAGAAAGAGAAAGTTAATAGATAGAGGACTTCTCAGACTATCCTTTCAAGAAGCTTTGAGTGACCAAGACAGGTCTAGTAAATCTTCAAAGTCTTCTAAGGCTTCTTTGGAAGTAAAAAAATCAAGAAAACCATTGACGTCAGCTCCGCAGCCCTCATAGCCGAGCATCTTGTCTTTTCAGAGCTGGTCCCCAGTCCTGGAAGCAGTATCCGAGGTACCTAAATCATCAGTCCTTCAGTCAGTGCCTCCATCCATCCATTCATCTCAGCCCTCGATCAGCCTTCCTGATTTGGATGTGGATAATGTGATGCAGAAGTTGCTACAGGCGTTTGCAAAATTTTTATCAGCTCCGACCCAAGCAGTTTTGGAACCGAAGACTGTATTGCCATCAACTTCATTTCCTCCTCTGAGTCATGCCAGCCCTTTGGAGACAGAGGAGTCGGACCTGATGATTATTGAGCTTTTGGATCTGACACCTGTTCCAGTGTCATCGGTTCCATTTACTCGGATGCCCTCTGTGCCAATCGAGGAGTCTAGGATACAACACTCTCCGGTTAGGTCTGGGGAGGATAGTTGGACTGACTTGTCAGTTCTGACTTTGCTTCTCGAGGCTTCAGCTCGGATGAGCTCAGCTCCTACCTCTGGTTTCGAGCCCACTGTCCTGGTGCCGAGGGGATTGATGGTTTCCTCTGATCCAGTGGTCCCTTCTCATTGGAGCAGAGATGCCTTTGAGGCCATGAGGAGAGTGATGTCTCCCAAAATATCTACAACTTCAGGTCCAACTACCTCCTCCCCAAAAGTGCCTGTGTCCACTTCTGCCTCACAGATCCTGTCAAAGAGTAGAGACCCTAAGCCTCAGGAAGCCCCACTGGGTGGCCCCTGCTCTTCCGAGACCTCACCAGAAGTTCCACTGATGAGGTACCCAGGAAGAGAATTTGTAAGAGGAAGCATCTAGACTCCCCACAGGAGTCTCTCACATCAGACACCAACTTAGATGAATCAGAAGGGTTCCCACAGTTCCCCTGTGAAGATATCTAATTTACTGAGATATTAGAAATCCTTAGGCAGAGGGGTGGCTGGAAGTCCACCAACCGTACTGAAGATGATTCAGTTCTCCTGAAGGCTTTTGGGTCTGAACCCTCCACCTCTTGGGTGTCTCTACCCTTCGATGAACTCATGGAGCTGGTCTCACAAAGGTTGTGGGAGTCTCCAGACACCATGGAGCCTGTCTCTAGGAGGCCCAATAAATTTATTTCTCCCCCCCCCAGGAAAAGTCTTTCCTCACCAAGGGAGTGCCAGTTGATGCAATGGTGGTGGTGGCAGCCACTAAAAAGGAGATGTCAGAAACTTCTTCATCTATCCATCCTCCTAACAGAGACTCTAGGATCATGGATAGATATGGGAAGTGCACATACAGTTCAGCAACTTTTGCCATGCAGTCACTGAACTATCTTACTCATTTTATGAGACTTTAAAGAGCTTGAGGATACTCCAGGGTACGGTAGCTGCAGGAGCTTCAGACAAAGTCACCTCCCAGCTCACTACCCTCAGTTCCATAGTGAACTCGTCCATGCACCTCATTTCGTATGCAGCTGATGGAGCGAGTAGGGCAGCAGGTACAGGAATTGCTCTCAGGAGACATTCCTGGATGCACTTGTGTTCCTTCACGGAGCCTTTTGTCATCCTTTGTCAACATCCCTTTTGATAGTTCATCCCTTTTTGGGCCCAAAGTTAAGGAAACCTTGACCAGGTGTGAGGAGGAAGGAAAGACTCTGTCTGCCGTCGGAGTCTGTTTTTCCACCCCTACTAGACCCTACCCCAAGGGTCAAAGGGGAGGAAAGATGCGGTTCTGAAAAGCCCAAAGAGCCTTTCTGGACACGTGGTGAAACCCCCTCCAGGGGCAAAGGAGGGGCAATAATGGAAGATGCCTCCCTCATGGCAGAAGGGGGTCCACAAAATCAGGGTGACAGAGATCAGTTCTTTGGGAAGCCTTACCAGGGCTCCTGAAAGGAGGCCCGACTGTCCTGTTCTGGAGGCAGTCAGGGGTCGCTTATCTTTGTATCAAGATGCTTGGCTCAAAATAACAAATGACAACTCTGTACAAAATATACTTTCCAGAGGATACTTCATTCCTTTCGTCACTCCCCCTCCACTGACAACAAAAATCCCGGACATTCCACCCAGTTACAGGGAACAAGCAACAGTAGAGGTCTAAACATTGCTAAGAAAAAGAGTCATCCAACCAGTCCCAGCAGACCAGACAGGATCCAGAACTTACTCAAGATTCTTTCTATTTCCAAAAAAGACAGGGGACTGGAGACCTATTTTGGACCTCAGCAGACTTAACAGATCTGTCAAGAAAGAGAAGTTCCAGATGGTCACACTTCAGTCGATACTACCCTTTTTAGGGAAAGACAATTGGATGTGCTCGATAGATCTACAGGATGCGTACTACCATATAAAAATGGCCAGACCATCCAGGGATCATCTGCACTTTCAGCGGGGAGCCACTCATTACCAGTTTCAAGCCCTGCCCTTTGGTCACACTACAGCCCCCAAAGTGTTCACCAAATGCATGGCAGTGGTCACGGCTCACTTGAGGCATTTAGGATTCCAGGTGTTTCCATACTTAGACGATTGGCTCTTCACCGCCACCATCAGGCATCAGCTAATACAAGCCAGGGACACCACTCTTTCTCTCTGCAGTCTTCTGGGCATTACGATAAATTCAGAAAAATCTGCCTTGTCACCATCACAACATATCATTTTTATCAGAGCAGAATTGGACACCACCACCACTTTGAGACTTCCAACAGAAAGAGTTTTAGTACTCTGTCAGCAGGTTCACATTATCATATCCAAAGGAAGGCTCCAGCATCAGAAGTGCTAAAATTGTTCGGCATGATGGCAGCTGCAATATTAGCAATACAGATTCTGCAATGGCTGTTATTCACTCAATGGTCTTACCAAGAGCTCCCAATGTCTCATCTCATAATGATCACAAACACATGCAAAAAGGATCTTCAGTGGTGGTTGACCTCTCTTCATGTAACAATAGGTCGTCCTTTTGTACTACCCCCACCAGTGGCCACAGTGACCACAGATGCTTTCCTGATAGGATGGGGGGGCCATTTTCAGGGAAGAACAGCCCAAGGCACATGGACCAAACAGGAGACACATCTGCATATCAGATGAGAGCAGTACTTTTAGCATTGCAGTACTTCCAGGACTCTCTTTCTCTGGGAACATTTGCGCTTTAGATGGACAACATGTCAGTGGTCTGGTACTTGAACAAGGAGGAACCCGGTCCTATCCTCTTTGTCGTGAGGCCCTAAGAGTATGGCAGTGGGCTACATCCACCCAGCGCTTTCTGTTAGCAACACACATCCCGGGGAAATCCAACCTGATAGCAGACACTGAGCAGGGCAATTTTGTTGCCTCACTAGTGGTCCCTCAAGAAAGAGATAGCAGAGAGAATTTTCCGCAGGTGGGACCAGCCTTGCTGCGACCTTTTTGCCAACCACATGAGCACAAAATGCAGAAGCTACTTTGCCCTGATTCCCCCTCCTGGAGAAGCCCCAAAGGATGCACTCATACACGATTGGCCTCTGGGTCTCTTCTATGCATTCCCACCAATTCCCTTGATACCCAAAGTATTGCAGAAAGCAAAAGCCCTGGGAAGGACCATCATTCTGATAACCCCTCATTGGCCTCGTCAAATTTGGCTCCCCTTCCTTCGACTTCATCAGTTGGAAGACCCTTGGATTCTGGACCCAGTTCCAGATCTTTTGACGCATTCATCAGGGGGCTCTTCATTCCTCTGTTCAGTCCCTGAAATTGACAGCTTGGCTGCTCCAATTCCCAACATAGCCAGGTTCCATAACCTCTCAAATGAAACACAGCAGATATTAATATATTCTCATAAGTCCTCTACTAGGAAGCTATATCTTAGCAAATGGAGAAGATTTTCTATATGGGCTTCTCAAACTAACATTGATCCCTACCAAGCCCCTATTGCCTCCATATTAGAGTTCTTGACCATGATTTTCAGTAAAGGAGCTGCAGCAGTAACAGTTCAGGTTCAACTTGCTGCTATCTCTAATTTCCACCTTGGCTCTGAAGGATTAAATATGTCACACAAACTATCCAAAGCTTTTCTCAAAGGGACCTTTCATCTCAGACCACCTGTGAAATCCCCTTGTACTCCACGGAATCTAAACTTTATGCTTTCACGCATTATTCTTCCAACTTTTGAACCAGCTTCATCATGCGATTTGAAATATTTGTCATGGAAAACTATCTTTTTAGTAGCCATCACTTCTGCCTGTAGAGTGTCAGAGCTTCAGGCCTTGTCCATAAAGCCTCCTTATTTGATTTTCCATGCTGACAGAGTGTCCCTGCGAACAAACCCTTCATTTATACCCAAAGTTTGTACTGAAACTAACCTTAACCAGATCATAGATTTGCCAGTGTTCTTTCCCAAACACACCAACAACTTAGAATATATGCTGCACAAGCTTGATGTTCATAGACAGGGGTGTAGCCAGGATTTTTAAATTTGTACTCACAACTCCCAGACTGCTGCCCCCTCAACAAGCCACACCCACATTAACACTGCTGACCAAGCCACGCCCCCTTTATATTGCTGATCTCTGAACAGATCACTTGGAAGTATATGCCAGGATAGTAATTACATGATGCATGAACATTTTCATTCCAAAGGTACATCTTCCGTAAGTCAAAAAACAAAATACCTTTCCATTTACACTAGGACACATCAGTTTACCCCCCCCAAGATTACTCTTCTTCCCCTTGCAACCCCTAATCCCTGTAGTAGCTCATAACACCTCCAGTGATGCTGCTGACTAAAGGACTGTCAGGGTCTAGGCATCACATGCTCCTCAGTGTTGTGGTCTGTAGGTACAACATATAGTGCTCTCCCTAGGTAACATCCAAGCTATGAGCCACAACTACCTCCCTTTCACCAGCATGGGTCACCTGGCAATGTGTGATCACTCCTATGGCCTACAGTCACACTAAGCCTTTTGGAATGGTAAACCTTACATTCCCAACAGTAAATACATTTTAGCTGGGCTAAGTCATACTGCCACTGACAATTAATGTAGATGTGTACCCATGGGGAGTCAATCAAGCAAAAAGTAAAGCAGTTGAAATTTACATCCTTACTACCCTGCTTACATTCTGCGAATCTCAAGCCTTTGCTGAAAGGAAATTGGTTAAAGCAAGAAAATTACCCTAGGCTCCAGAACTGGTGGGACTGTTTACTGTCACATGCTCTAGGCACTTGTTTGGAGCTTTTTCTAGCCTTATGATCCAGTGATAGTCTGAACAAAATTATTGAAAAGAAAAGAAATTCAAGGAAGAAATACCATGGCCAATACTAGGAACTACAATACCCAGAAGGGTATGAAACCCCTCAAACTAAATAAGCAACTCAGAAATCTTATCAAGCCCACCAAAGCCAGATTTGAGGCAGAAATATCCTCAAAGATAAAAGATAATGACAAGGTCTTCATCAGCTTTGTTCACAACCTCAAAGGTAACATGACAGTGTGCTGAACAAATTGTAAATGGAACCACTTAAAAGGAATCAGAGGATATAGCAAACCTGCTGGCTGATAAATCTAATTCCAGTTTCACACCTTCTTCCCCTCAATACCTCCCAGAAGACACCCTCGACCATAAATCCTCTGACTATCACTAGCAAGCAAGTCTTCAATGCACTCTCCAAGTCAAAGAATACTACCTCAATAGGCCCTGATAATATCCTGGTATACCTCTTGGACAGCATGAAACATGAGGTATCAAGCACTCTAAAATCACTGATCAACATTAGCCTAGTAATTGGCTTCATGCTTAGTGAATGGAGGACTGCAGTAGTTAATCCTTAGCACAAGGTTTGGCCTTCTACTGACTTGGATAACCACAGACCATAAGTCTAACTGGTCTTGTACGTAAACGCATGGAAAGAATTATCATAGATATTTTAAATAAAGACACAGGGTACCCATTTTCTTATTTACTTCTACAATTATTACAGATACTAAAATAAAATAGCACAAGCACCGATAGCCATTTGCTAAATACATTCTCACAATGAAAACAGACTCAGCATGAGCAGTAAACTTCTCTGCCCTTGAAACTCACATTCATTGAAATGGCATGAAAACCCACATTAAAAGAAAATGCATCTGAGAGTGGAGGATGAAGTTTACCTTTGAGCTGTTTTCAAACCATAGGCTCCTTGCACACATTTATAGGGCCATGCACACATGCACACATGCATGTGTTCTTTGATTCACCCTCATGATAAATTATATTCCTTACATAATACATCACAATTTGTTAGAATGGTGTTTTAAATTTGTAGTTATGAACATTTTTCTAGAAAGCAATGAAACAAAATGTATGAAATAATGATAAAGCTACACATTTCAGAAAATTTTGACCATAAAATGCCACTCAAACTTCTATCGTTATATTCCACCAATATTACTCAAAAAGCACAATCTTTTCAGAAGTAAAAGTCATCCAGATAATTCTACCTTAAAGAGATCTGTAACTAAGAAAAGAGATTGCTACTAGCTAACAGCATTACATTTCAAGGTTTCATCTACAAATTCAGTGCCTGCTGCCTTTGAAGAATAAATTGGCTGTTACATTAAAATGGTAAGCTGGTAATATTGCAATAGGGAATGACTGACAATCCAACAAGTTACTAGGCATCTTATACAAAGGCGGACACACTCAGGAGTGTAGAAACCCTATACCTCCTTAAAATGCACCAAATAATCCACAGTTAAAATGGCACTGCAATATCAGCACTCCATCTACATGGTGTGGGAGTAAAACCCACAGCCTTCTGCACCAAAGGCAATTATGCTGCTAACCCTGCTTTCAAATTCTACAACACAAACAGTGACTGCCATTTGATAAAACAGTTAACCACCAAAATTCGCTATATACCACTGAAGAGACAATAACTGAATTAGCATAAAAAGTTTTAATCTCCGCCAGAAACACTTCATCAGAATGATAAAAACACGCACTCTATTTAAACCTAAAATGTGAAATCAATTACTACTCAATTACAGTCAATTAAATGTAATTAACAATAAAAACATTTTTTAACCATTTATCTTCCTACTTTCTAAAAAAACACTTAATATTTATGCGTTCATTCAGACCTGGTAAAACATCTGCCAATTCACTTGTGGTGAAAACTTTTTTTAAACAAAACAGTTAGTTGCACACTGAAAACAGACTTAGCATGAGCAACAGTAAATTTATCTTCCCTTGAAACTCACAATTCCATGAAAATGAAATAAAACTCAGTCCCTTGAAAATGCACTGAAACTCATAATGCCCTGAAAATGTACTGAAACTCAAACTCACAATTCCATCTGCAGTCTGGTAATCAGGCTCTTGTCTCCACTGGCGCTCACAGTTCCTTCAGCAGTCTGGTAGTTGGTATGGCGAATTCAGGCTCTGTCTCCTGTAACCAAGTTACAGGGTCAAGCCTGATCAAATTAATTGACTAACTTGCCCTCCCCTTAACTAGAGCATTCCACACCATACCTTCATACCTCTCAACCTCTTAGCATAAGAAACCTGGACAAAGCCTAAAATAGGGACAGATTTTAAATATTGCTCTTGCAGACTTAGAAAGTTGCTAGAATAACAGCATTTGTCTTAGCATGCATTTTTTAAAGAAAACAAAGTCAAACTGAAATGTATGACATTTATATCAATCCTCAGTGATTTGCCAAAAAAACACAAATATTGAGGAATAGGCCAAAAATATAAGGCAAAAATCAGGGCATTCTGCAAACATCTGGACAGTTGAGAAGTACGCATATCTCTCACTCTCTTTGTGCAAGAAATCTGGACAAAGCCTGAAATAATGGAGATACAATGGCTCAAAATATGGATCATGTCTCTCAACCTCTTCAAGCAAGAAATCTGGACAAAGCCAGTAGTAATGGGGGACAAAGGCCCAAAAATAGAGAAACTTTTTAAATATTGCCCTTACAGGCTTAGAAAGTTGATATAATTGCAGGTTTTGCATTAGCATGAATTTTCTAAAGCATATGGAGTTTGAAACTCAAATGCCTGTCAATATTTTCTCACTTCAGTCCTCAATAGTTAGCCAGTGATTTGCAAGAAAAACAAATTTAGGAGAAATTGAACAAAAATATGGGGAAAAAATCTGGACGTTCTGTAAAAATCAGGACAGCTGAGAGGTATGATTAGGGATAGATTTTAAATATTGCTCTTTTTAACTATGAAAGTTGCTGGAATAACAGGATTTGTGCTAGAATGCATCTTCTGAAGAAGACTTCAATCCTCTGTGATTTGCCAGAAAACCACAAATTTTATGAGAAACAGACCAAAACTATGAGGTTAAATCTGGACAGATGAAAGGTATGTTAAATGCATGCAGTACACACACACACACACACACACACACACACACACACACACACATATCCCTACCTACCTTCTCACATATACGAACACAATCTTTCATACAACAAACAGCTACTTTACATTACACACACACACACACACACACACACACACACACACACACACACACACACACACACACGTACTTTATATCTCATTCAAACAGAATGGCTAGTTCAGCATACATACATACACACACACACACACACACACACACATACACTTTCTCACTCATACAGAAATGAACAGAACCTGTAGAATAAATAACATAAATTAAGTGTATATATATATATATATATATATATATATATATATATATATATATATATACACACATACATACACACACACACACACACACACACACACACACACACACACACACACACACACACAAACCATTCATAGGTATCATAGCCAGAGTGTGTCAGCTTTCGCAGCCCCATTGATTAATTAACTGAGCCTGTGTCAAGAAGAGCCAATGAAGTGATCCCAAGGGTGTATTTTCTGTTACCCATCCACTTGTCAAGGTTTCTCTTGAAGGGTGTTAGTGACGGGCTCTGCCTAATGTAGTTAGGAATTTTGTTCCAAAGCATGGGGAGTCTCTGTGACAGGAATCTATCCCTTCAACATGTTCTATTTATTGTTCTGGCGAGGTTTAGCTCACTAGAGCGAGTGGCTCGCAGTATGAAACTTTCTCCACTGTTCTGGCAAAATTAGCCTTAATATGTATATTCACAGCAATTCACCTCAAATCCCTTTGAAAAACAGGCCATTCTTAGTAGAAATGTCACAATCAAACATACATGTTAAAACTTATCCTTAAAAGCAGGAGCATACTGTACATTGAAATATGTAACATGAGTATACTGAATACTGTACATTGAAATATGTAACATGAGTATACTGAATGCTTCACAGCATCGGAGCTCTGCTGACCCACAACACTGACAGACAAAACTCACTTCATGGAAGTGAAGGATATGTAGGGACATGTTCATTTTCCTAACTCGGTCACACACACAGGTAGCAGCACTAAAGGTTGCCAAAGAAGGCCAGGGATTACACAAAGCACTGCATTAAAAAGAGAGGGAAAAAAATCACCCACCAGCAACACACTGAAAACATGCAAAGAGAAAAAAAATAGTTCTTCTTGCAAACAAGCAGTGAAATGATTCTGTGAAAAACTATTCCATGACCTGCAAAATTAATCTTAATTATCATAAAATTGTTTGTAGTTTGACCAAAGTGTTTTCTGCAGGCTTGCCTAGAAGGCAGGATAAACAATACAGCTCCCTGCACTGCAAGAAGTGCAGACCTGTATGGAATCAGAAGCCCCATACAAAATTAGCATCAACAAATAAAAAGGGCACACACACTCTAAAATATGTCCCTTCTTGGAATAACTAATATTACCAGATTACCATATAAGAAATGTAAAGCAGTTAATAGTTGTCTTATTCACAAATACTTCCAAGTTAATCAACAACTTGTACCGTCATTGCTATACTAATATCACGGATCTTACCGGTGTAGCTCTTCTTTTATCCTCTCTTCTTCCCACATAAACACTCCAGCAATAGCTGCAACCAGTCTGAAGGTTTTCAGATGCCGACTCTGAAATCTGCGCAAAAAACTAATGAAGAAACTCTTTCTGGATTTTTCAGAATAAAGGTTATTATACAGTTGTCCTATCTGAAGTCCACGGCGTAACCTCTGCCCTGTTACACAGAGACACTGACCAGCCAAAAGAGACATCATCTTCCACTCACTAGTCCCATTAGACTGGTACCAGCAAAGAACTCTCTGCAGCACAATTCTTATCCTCCACATCCACACACTTAACGGCCCGCCAGGTAGCATCTCTCTAGAAGTATCACTACCAAAGTGAGCAAAGTTTAAACAGCGCACGTACGACCCAGCTCTAGTGGGTGTTCGCTTCAAAAACAGAAACATTATTTACATACACATACAGTATGGAGATATTACAACAGTACTACCTATCAACAAAGAAAATGTCTCAAATGTTATCATCAGAAGTGCTGCAAAACATAAAACAATATTTCAAAGATATTAGACTATCGATATGAATAAATTATTTAACTTTACTCCATTTGCAACCACACCAGTATCTCCAATCACGTTTTTACAAAACTTGCAAAAATTCAAGTTTCTTCTCCTTGCCAACGGGTCAGGAGATTGAAACAATCTGCACCATTTAGATAATTAATTAAACTAGATCCAGTGATTACTAGCAACCTGCTGGTACTTCCTACTAGCGTTTTCCCTAATACAGTCCTATTCACCAAAGGTCAGTACATTAGAGCTCCTAAGATTCATTTCTGTCTCAATGAAAATTCTGTTTTAAATTGCGCATGAGTGAAAAATATGCTTACATCCACGTTAGCATGCATACGATGAACACATGACCGTCCTTAAAGAAGAAGACACTACTTTAGCTTTTTTCTCCTAGATCCTAGTGCCTGCCTTATGCTACCCCCTCCACGCAAACACTGTACTGAAATGCGTACAGTCAGTACACCTCCCGACGTCCCTGTTCATAGACAGCTCAGATTTTACCTCAATAGAACAAAAGGCTTTAGAAAATCTGAACAGCTTTTCGTTTCCTTGTCAGATTCCAGAAAAGGTATGCCAGTAGCAAAAACAACACTCTCTAAATGGTTATCTGATTGTATCACATTTACTTATTCAGCTGCTTATCTACCTTTACAACACAAGATTAAGGCTCATTCTAGCAGAGCAGTGTCCACATCTTCTGCCTTTTCTGCTAGGCTTCCCATAGACAACATTTGTGCAGCAGCAACTTGGTCAAAACTTCATACCTTTATCACTCATTACAAAGTTGACAAGGCCTCCAGGGACAGGGCCTCTTTTGGGTCTACTGTCTTAAAAAACATACTCCCGTGAGCCACCCAAGAAAGATGGTGCTTGGGACGCTACCCATCTGTAAGAATGAATGGCGAGATAGAACAACTTCACATAAAGAAGTTATGCACTCTCCATAATGTTCCATGTGGTTGTTCATCTTGCCTTAATTCTTAATTCCCACCCTCCTTCCCCCTCCAGGGTTTTTCAAGGACTGAGATACTAAATTTTTCCTGGTTGCTCAATCTTTCTATGGGTTTCTCCTAAAGAGTGATAGAATGACACGTGGTATTATTATACGAAGCAAACAAGATCTGAGGTAACTCTAGGTGCATCATGGGATAGGGACATGCCCTCAAGCTGTGTAAAGACCTTGAGCTTTGTAGTAGGCCAACTAACCCATCTGTAAGAATGAAAGTGAGATGAACAACTCACATGGAATGTTATGGTGAGTACATACCTTCTTATAGTAGTCTAAATACTGATTATTGTACTGTACTTACATTTCCAGTGATAGGATTCTGCTGATAGATGCAGTCTGGTTTCACTTTCTGTATGTATTCCTGTACCTAGCCTTTTTTAACACATTCCTGTCCTCTACTTTCATTTCTTTACTCCCATACTGCTTTTCTACCTTCAAACAATCTCTCAGCCATGTGTTTGGTGCCATCTTTTCTTTCAATTTTAACTGCTCTACTGTCTCCTGCAAGCCTTAGTGGTGTGTATGAGCCATTATTTCAGTTGTTTTACTGTATGTTTTTGGATACTTTACCAGATTAAGGTAATTTTTTTTATCTTTATTTAACATGCAATATTGTATTTTTCTTTTTTGAAATCTGCTTTAGTAACAATACTCTATTGCACGTATTTGTATTCAGCTATACTGTAGTGATTTCTAGCTCTACATTTAATGTTTATTTTTGATTGTATCTATCAAGGGTTATTTCTGGGATATTTGTGAGATTGCTAACTGTTTCTGGTGTGTATACAATAACATGCCTAGCAGATAAACATCATACAGTATAAACTGTTTTATCAGTTTAGAGGTTTGGCTTATGAAATGTTGATTTAGCTACACGAATCATTACAGTATGGTGAGATTAATGGTCTGTTCTAGTTACCTGTATTGATTGTAAAGACACTGTAAACTTAACTGGCTGATGGTTGGATTTGTTGCATTTCTCTACCTATAGCTTGTGTCTAGTCACAACTTTGTTAGCTAATACAGTATTAGCACTTTCAGGAAATGCACGGTAATAAAAAACTTTTATTCTAGCAACTTTCTAAGATATACAAGTATTATTTCAAATGTGTCCCTGGTTTCGGGCCTTTGTTCCCCTATATATTTTGGCTTTTCCAGATGTCTTGTGCTACAAAGTTGAGAGATATGGCTGAGTGTCAAGTGCATTTTACGAGAAAGTGTGCATCAGGTGCATTTTACAAGACGAGAGCTTCAGGGGAAGAGAAGTTTAGTGCTGCTTATATGCCAAATCTGTTTACATGTGCAACTGTTGTTTAGCAAATGCTATCACTAGTGTTGTGGTAAAGTATTTGAAAGCATTAGTAGCACAGCAGGGAGTATACTTGTTTTTAATGCAGAAGCCTGTGGGTTCTACTCCCACACCATGCAGATTAATTACTGGTATTGCAATGCCCTTTTGATTGCTGATTATTTGGTGCATTTTAAGGGGGGTATGGTTCTACACTCCTGAGTGTGCCCTCCTTTGTATGAGATGCCTATTAACTATGAACTTGTTGTTTTGTCAGTCATTCCATATTGCAATATTACCAGCTTACTATTTTTCTAATGTAACATCAGCAATTTAATTCTTCAAGGGCAGCAGGCACTGAATTTGAAGATGAAACACTGAAATGTAAAGTTCTTTGCCAGTAGCAACTGCTTACAGTTCTTTTTAATGTGGAATTATTCAGATGATTTTTTACTTCTGCAGAGATAGTGCTTATTCACTGATATTGGTGGATTGTAATGACAGATGTCTGAGTGTCCTTTTATGTTTGAATTTTTCTGAAATGAGCAGTTTTGTCATTATTGGTTCATACATTTTGTTTAATTGCTTACTGAAAGAATGTTCAAAACTACAAATTTAAAACACATTCTAACAAGTGGTGCTGTATTATACAAGGAATATAATTTAATACAATCAGGAAAGTGATTCAAAGAACACATACATATATGCATGGCCTAAAAATGTGTGCAAGGAGCCTATGGTTTGAAAACGGCTAAAGGTAAACATAATCCTCTACTGGCCAGATGCATTTTATTTGAATGTGCATTTTAATGCTGTTTCAATGAGTTTCAAGGCAGAGAAGTTTACTGGTCATACTAAGTCTGTTGCCATTGTGAGACTGTATTCTTTGTTTAGCAAATGGTTATCAGTGTTTGTGCTATTTTATTTCAATATCTGTAATTATTTTAGAACTAAATAAGAAAGCAGTATGCAACAGGTTTGAACAGTGTTTATGGTAACTGTGGAGAAATAGCCAAGTCATGAACACTGGAATGTCCAGGGCTGCTTTGGAGGGGTAGGGGGTTGCCACAGAAGGGGCTGTTCTGGGAGGCCCAATGCCATTTGACAGTAATTGCAGTATATGAACCAATCAAAAGCTGTGTAGTGGAGCCAAAGCTATTCAAGACATAACAGCGGGTTCGTTTATGGTCGATTGTGCAGTGTTCCGCATAATCCGGGGCAGATTTAAATGTTTGTGGACTGACAGGTATGATCGGAAAAATCCCCACAAAAGATATATTTTATTTTGTGAGGGTGAAGGGTGGCAAACTCAAAAACCACACTGGGCGGCACAAACTCTAGCTATGCCACTGGGCCCACCTAGGTGCTAATCGGTAAAGTCAACTGCTAGCAATAAATAACTGCAGTTACTCAAGAAATCCAGATCAGTTCAATCAATGCAGGTTTTCTGCATTTGAAAAGCAAGTACAGAGTTGTTTACTGGGCTGTTCCCATGACACAAACGAGCGACAATTTTTTTCTCTTTCAGATGACAAGGTTGTAAAAAGTAGTGTCTTTCGTTGTATTTTGCGATATGCTTTTGTGAAATAACCAGAAAGAGGCCCCTTGTCAAACAAAACAGATCCACTGGAAACCTTAACGCAGTTTATTAAATAAAACAATAAGCGCTACATATGTAGCTTCTTCAGAGGTAAAGTGTATGAATGAAAAAGTATCAGAAAGTCAGAAATGACATTTTCAATTTCCTGTAATTCGTTGATACATGTGCTATTAAAACAACCAGCGCTTAAATTCTGGAACTACTTTTAAACTTTTTAGCTCACATACAAAAATTACAATGTTAAAATAAAAACATTTAAGAGCATTATTAAAAACAATAACATTATTAGTAATATATATATAAAGTGCATGTAAAATGCATCCTTAGCACCTAGGTACTTCATATATATATTACTAATAATGTTATTGTTTTTAATAATGCTCTTAAATGTTTTTATTTTAACATTGTAATTTTTGTATGTGAGCTGGTGTCCTACAAAAAGTTTAAAAGTAGTTCCAGAATTTAAGCGCAGGGGCGCTGGTTGTTTTAATAGCACATGTATCAACTTGAATTACAGGAAATTGAAAAATGTCATTTCCTGACTTTCTGGATACTTATGTAGCGTTTTTCATTCATACATTACTTTACCTCTGAAGAAGCTACATATAATTGTAGCGAAAACGCTTATTGTTTTATTTAATAAACTGCGTTAAGGTTTCCAGTGGATCTGTTTTGTTTGACAAGGGGCCTCTTTCTGTTTTTTTTACTTGTTTTTTACGTTTTTGCTGGTCTGCTTTTGTGAAATGTTTGACTTTAGTGCTTGTGCATACCTGGAGACATTACTGAAGAGGACGCTTGGGTAAAATGTTTCATTTTAGTGCTTTTGCATTTCATGACACATTATACTTATTTTATTCATTGATATAAAAGTAATCTTAAGAGAAGTTGAATAAAAATGTATTATAATGTTGGATATTATAATTATGTGCATTACTATAAAACTTCACTTTTAAATGAATTGAAGATTGAAGTTGTTGAAAATAATAAGTTGCTTGGTCATTTACTGTGTGAGTAAATGTATTTTCAGCTGCTAATATAACCACAGACATGCTGCCCAGCCTCTCTAAGGAGGATTTATGTGATCTCTTTCCTGGGCCAGAGCACTTTTTTTCAGAAGGAGAACCATCTGGAGACTTACTCATGGTAAAATTGAGGTAATCACATTTTTGACAAATTTTCGCATGGGACAACCTTTAATATAACCATGCATTTCATGACCATTATACATTTAAAGACTGTATTTTTGTTTCAATGTTTCTTTGTTCTTACAGTCAGTGTTCTTTGCCTTATAATTACCATTATAATTACCATTAAATATATGTTTCTCATGTACAGGACAAAGAATCAGACTTGTGTAGACCAGGCACTTCCTCTGGGATCTATGATTTCAGCCCCTTTCTTAGCCTTCATCCCTCTCCATCAACCCAACATTCTCCAAAGCCAAGAGACCAACATGGTATCAACAAGACTGTACAGTTTCTAAGCCCGCAGTATGTCTTATACACAGACACAGAGTTGGAGCAGTCAAGAAACATCTTTATTGAAAAGCAGCATGCTGGAAAAGAAGGAGACTCCACCCTTTCCAAAGATCTTCACTGTTAATTAATCAGAAATACAGTGACAAGCATCATTTCCATTAAGAGAGCATCTGGGGATGCCTTCCAATACCCATGCAGCCATGAACTAACTGTTATGGCAAAGCATCTCATAGAGTACTACCCAATGCTGCAGGACAAATCTGCACCCAGTGGAGCTCAGTAGGTATGTCAGTAGTCTGCTATTGACGTTTCCAAATGCAGCACTGTAAACTTGCCCGCCAAAGTGTAAACATCTGACACAGGTGTTAGGAGGTGTTTTATATGTAAATCAGGCCAACATGTGTCTGTATCTATTAATTTCTGGATTCAATTTTATTACGTGAGATTCCTAACGCTAACAATTTTGTCTGTTTCTTGTTAGGAATCTGTGAAGAAGCAGCTGTTGAAAAGGGTTCAGAATATGACTACCCCCAAAAAGAAGCAGGGAGTGACCCCTTCAAGAAAGAGACCATGACGTCTTAGCTTTCAAACCAACCAGGAGATGTCCACTGATGAGACTGATGACTGCCACGTCTGTGACAGAGAGGTCACCACAATGTAGCACCCCAGAGCTTGACCAGTTGGATGGTAAGAACACAAACTGAAATATACTGTTTTTGTATAAATGCAGCTTCTACAAAGAAAACATTACATTTCATACTATGTGTTAATTGCAATTACAGATAGTCTAAAGAAACAAGCAAGACATTATACAACTCTACAGGAGAGGTACAAAAGCAAGGCTGACCCAACAAGAGGGATGTTTGACAGCTCCTGGACCTTGAATTCCAAGTAAGACGTGCCTTCATTGACTCTGATTCTTCAAGCATATCCTTGCTTCAGAGAACTGGCACATGTAAGCAAATGTGCTTATTTTAAGTAGACATATATGTAACCAAATTTTAAATGAGCTATGGTATAGCAATATCAGCTGAGTCACAATAATGAATGCAGGATAAAAGATGCAAAATGTATTATTTTTGAATACCCACAAAAATATTAAAACTTTTGATCTTTTCTGGCTAATCCTTACTTAACCAACTATAACTTTTATATATGTTTGACATTGCGCTCTCTGTCTCTCTCTGGCTGTGTGTGTATGTCAACTTTTGGATGAGGTCCGACAGATCCTTGATTGAAGGAACTACTGTTTAACTGATCTGCAGACCTGCTGGGGACCTTTTATGAGAAGGCACAGTTTTATGCAGTATTCAGAAAGCTCATGAAGCCATCATTGCTGAACAAATGTAATTATTAGCTCTTATTTGCTTCTATGTTCTTGTTTGCTTCTGCAGACTTAGGCTTATATCATCATGCTGTAGGTAACATTCTGAATATGGATAATAAGTACCTCATACTAGGGTTGTCAAATGTAAGGAAAGTATCAATTTGATCATATATTTCAATTCATTTTTTATGGCATCTACTCTACAACATACACTTCCAGTTCAGTCTTGACTACTGAGACTGGGCTACCACCACACAATAATTACCTCAAACCTATCCAAAAATGAAACTCTGCATAGGTCTCAAAGTGTTTCTTTATCACTGAAAAACTTTACTGCATGCAAACAAAACTCCAATGTAAATACACTTTGATTTAGATATACTGTGTTGAGTATAGAAAATGGTATTGAATTTTGATATTTTTATTGGCATTGTATCAAAATGTAAAATTTCCTTTATCATGACATCACAACCGCCTAAGTGTATACAAAAAATCTGAACTACCCTGTGGTTTTGAAAACAACTGGCCACAGTAAATCGGATGTCTGAATTTGTTTTCAACAGTGAAGCACTTAATGGCCTTGATGAAGGCTTTACCAGACATGTTCCCATCACCTGTGGCTCCACCAAGAAGTTACATGCAAGTGAGGCTATGCTTCACATCCTTGAGGTAAGAAATTACAATGAATCGTTTTTGTGGTCATAATCTTTTTATTTTTTTCGCTTGTTTTGGTCAGTGTAAAGAAGACCCCAACACCTTTCTTCAGACAAGGCCATTCTTCAGCCCTGTCATGATTGTTTGCAAAATCAACTGCTTAGTGGCCATTGGAACCATGCCTTTGATGACCTTCCCAAAAGAGGACATTTATGAAAGTTTGATGTATCTCGTGGCATGTCAATACACCTTTCACCTTACATATCCTAAGTGCATTGTGACACTTGTCTCTGTGCTACCGACTGAAGTACTATCAGATGCCATCCATGACCATGACGTGACCTCTTCATATAGAAAAGCTATGGCTGAGTGGAAGAAGTTCCTTGCTAAGTAGAAATGCACAAAACTTTTTTTTTTCATTCCCGGTTGTTATTGTGTCCCTTGTAGTGCAAGACATAACAAACTTCAAATTTAATTTCATCTTTAATTGTTTGGCAGGGTGTTGGTTTAGTTTGCTGCTTGTCTATTCATAAGGTCATTGTATTTGATAAACTGCATATGCTGACATTCTCATTTTCATAGTGAGCAATGGCACTGTTTTTGCATGTTGTTCTGCCATACATGCCTTTGGATAAAGAATTATTTAAGCAGTCAGTCAATTGGTAGTGTAGTACACTTTTCTCTGTACATTCCAGGGTATTTTGTCTCATTTCAAGGCATTTAAACCGGCACTGAATGTTAAATTCAAGCAAAATTTCCTACAGTTTCAGACAAAAGGGCTTATCTTTTGCTTTGCATCTAAAAAACAACTTGGTTTTAGTCTGGTTGCAATGGTTTTAAGATATAATTCCTAAAAATGTTTCAAGACAATGGCTAGCACTTTCTAAATTAAAGCAAACTTTACTACATATTCAGAAAATAAGTCTTAATTTGTTTTTTCTGTATTAAACAAATGTACTTGTTTTAAGTCTGAATGCACTAGTTTATTTACCTATTTTAAGTCTGAATGCATTAGTTTTAAGATGCCCATGGGGGTTTGGAGACTAGAAATATTTACTTGTTTTAAAATATTCTTGGCAAGTGAAATTTTCTTGTTCGGTTGGCGGATAATTTTGCTTATTTTAAGTAATATTTACATCATTTCCTATTTTTTACTTGTTTTTGAGAGCTGATTTTTTGCAGTGTGTAAATGTGCTGCAGGAGTCGATAGAATGCTAAGAAGCAAAATGGATGACAATATGAAGGTAAACTGATGCAAAGAAAGGAAATGGTTACTGTAGATAAAAACTCAAAAAATGAGCCAGTTAGTGACACAGCTCATGAAATAAACCAAGAACTTCAAAGAACCTGAGTTCATAGCTAAGCATGCAACCACAACCTTAAAAAAATCTGGAAAATGGAATGATATCCCTTAAGTTAAATGTTACAGAGCTGCTAAAAAAATGATAAGATTAATTAGAATACAACAGAAAGTAGAAAGGGCTGTCACCAAACTTAGGGAGCCTATAACAAGGAAGATAACAAAGGATCCTGTAGAAGTATTAGAAATATTTTGGAAATTCTATGAAAGTCTGTATAAAGCAGAGAAATATTAAAATCAAGAAAAGATACAAATGGTAATGTTTATGGAAGAATTAAATATGCCAAGGTTAGAGGTAGATGAGGATCAATTACTAACAGGATAGGAGGAGATGAGATACAAATGGTGATGTATAACCAGTCTATAGGAAAGTCCCCAGGAATAGATGGTATTCCTGTGGAAGTTTGGAAGCTAGGAGGGAAAAACTGATGAAGATCTGGAAGATTTTCTTTAACAGCATTTTAAGAGGAGGAGAAGTACCAGCATCCTGGAAGAAAGTGCTGATAGCTGTAATACCTAAAGAGGGTAAATATCCATCACATCCAGCTTCATACAGGCCCATTTCAACACTAAACCATGATTATAAAGTGTTTATATCTAAAATGGCTAAAAGAATGGCAAAAGTGATGCCAAAATTAATAGATATGGATCGATGCAGTTTTGTGGAGGGGAGGCAAATATTTGACAACATAAGCAGAACAGTGATGATACAGATGGAAGCAGAATATAAGAAAATACCACTGTTGCTGGTGGTTCTTGATGCAGAGAAAACATTTGACAGAGTAAGCTGGAAACTTTATGAGCAGAGCAATGCAAGCATTTGCATTCCCTGATAAAATTATAAGGCTGATTAGGAGAATATATGAAGGATTGGAGGTGAAAATTAAAGTGGGTGGGGTCCTCTCTGATAATCTATGCTTGAGCATAGGAACCAGGCAGAGGTGTCCTCTCTCCACTTTGTTATTTGCATTATATTTAGAACCATTGACAAAGAAAATAAGGGACCCAGAATTTCAAGGATATAATTGGTATGATGGTCAAGAAAAGCTGGCTCTATTTGCAGATGACATTATTTTATACCTGACAAAACCAGAACAGGACATTACAGTGTTGTAGAACATATTGAGACAGTTTCAAATCTTTTTGGGATACAAAATTAATGAAGCAAAAACAAAAGCAATAGCAGTAAATGATGTACCCACATACTAATTGGTTAGCAGTATCCATATTTATGGAGAATGATAAAATGAAGTATTTAGGAGTATGGATTACAAATGACACTGGTGTGGCAGCTAAGGATATGTGGGAAGAGAATAAACAAAATATAATACAAAAACTGAGAAAATGGAAGCTCTGTTATATAGATATTGATAGTAAGATGCAAGCAGTTAAAATGTTTTTAATCACTTCAGTCTTATACACAGGCATATTTGTATCAACCAGAGGTGAAGTTGTGGATAGCAATTAATAAAGAGCTGAAGGATTTTATTTGAGGGGGAAGACAGCAAGAGTCAAACAGGATAAGCTTATCCTTCCAATAGAACAGGGGGGGATTGGGATTACCTGAGTTGAAGGGGTATTTCAGAGCAACACAGTTAAGGCTGCTATACATAGCACAAGCCAAAAACTATAATTCAAAGTGGAATGAGATGATGATGAAATGGGGGAAGCTCAAGTAACAGGGAGAGACTGGGATTTTGGATGCAGACTTTTATGGAGAACAACAATAATCATACAGAATATTATATTCATAAAGTAGCAGACTGTCTTCTAAAAACTAAGCTAACATGGGAATGGGGAAAGGAGATTCTGCCGATAGGGATGACTGCAATTAGGAATACAGACAATAGACAAGATGGAGCAAGAATATATTGGAGAAAATTGGCAACAGAACCAAGGTTCTGGGAGCAAATAACCAGAGAAGGAAAGGTAATAGAATGGGAAGAAGCAAAGAACTTATTTGGATTGTGGGCTAATGCTTGCCTTCCATATCGAGGCTTGATATCAGAGTATAGGCAAAGAGAAAGAAATGGGGGAGGGTCCTAAATGAAAGACCAGTACTGGTAGAGATTTTAGTAGAATCTAGAAAATAAGTTGCCATTAAGAAAGGAATAATTAGCAGAGCGTGTAAAATATTGCATGATAACTATAAGAATCAATCAGAGGAGGTTAGGAAGGATGAGAAAGACAGATTAGACAAGCAATTCACAAAGAAACAATGGGGGAGATACATGTATGTCTCCCAAATATGCAACAAAATCTAGAAGATTTTGTGTCTTTGCCTGGAAGTGCTTACACAGGTATTTGTATACCCCAAGCAGACTTCAAAGAATTTTTCCTCAGGTAGACAACAAATGATGTAGGTGTGATGGGGCAGAAAAAGGTAACTGGGAACATATTTTTCTGGGAGTGTAATGAGTTAGACTTTAAAGATTCCCTGCAGACTGCTCTGTTGGAGATGCTGGGTAAGCAAGTTGGAGTGACTAAGGAAATGATTTTTTTGAGCTATGATACAAACTCAGAATTGCCTAGACATAGTAAGGCCATGCTGAGTCTAATTATGATGGTTGCCAAAAAAGCAATCACTAGAAAATGGAAATCAAAGTCTAGACCAACTTTACTAGAAGTAGTGAAGATAGTAACACAGTTAAAACAATTGGAACTGGGATCTTCAGAAAAGGGTAGGAGCAAATTACATTGGAAAAAATGTGAGCTGTGGGATCAATACATGCAGAGGAGAAACAATTTACACAGTGAGATGGTGATCAAAGAAGGCAGGATTTGAATACCAATGACTGGATATGTTAAAAGTGATGTATTATGTTTGCAGCTACAGTTGTGTCTGCACGGTTTGGAACATATAACATTTGCAAACGAGACTGTGTCGCTATGGTTTATTGTCATTTATATAAATGTAACATGGCCTGTAAGAATCAACAGAATCAACTTGAACCGACAGCTGCAGATATTGTACTCATGCATGAGAAAATACAAGGGGAAAACATTAAAACATCATATTGAAACTGAAGCTCAGAAAAAGGAATTGGATGTTATACATGATCAATGTTTGTCCCAGTACCGAGAAAATTAGCAAAGTGCCTTACAGCGAAAAAAACAGATTGATAAGCCAAGGTGAACAGTTTATGCCAAGAACTGTGCATAACATTAGACAACCACAGTGCTATGAAAGTTGGACATATGGCTAAATACTGCCACAAATGGAAGAAGATGCCAAGGAATTTGTGAGCCATCTAATGTGGGATTTGGCTGACAAGTGATGTTTATCCCTAAACATGTAAACAGCTGGAGGAGTCATGTGATATAGTGCCTTCTAGTGACTGCTGTGGTTTATATGGAGCTGCAGATTTGGGACAGTTTGGAAACATATTTCTCAGCCTCATGGAACAAGAAATCTGGACAAAGTCATCAATAATGGGGGGGGGGGGGGACAAAGGCCCAAAAATAGGGACAGACTCAGAAAATCGATAGAATAATTGGTTTTGCACTACCATGAATTTTCTGAAGGGTATGAAGTCTGAAACTCAAATGACTGTCAGTTTCTGACTTTAACTCTCAAAGATTTGCCAATGATTTGCCAGAAAACTACAATTTTATGAGAAATGCACCGAAAATATGAGGCAAAATTTGGACATTCTGCAAAAATCTGTACAGTTGAGAGGTATGTTTGGGAAGAGAAGCACACCTACCCTTAGTGGAATTGGCCCCAATACCTTCTTAAAAGGGAGGGTCAGAAAGAAACATCTGCTGACCTATCTTTGGAAATGGTGTGATGGATTATATATATCTAACCATATGCTGAGTTGGCTTGAATAACTAAGAGAATGCAAGTGACTTGAATTGCTTTGTTTTAATTTTCTTGAATTTACCATCTCACTGTGTAAATAAAACCCATTTAAATATGAAGCAGTCTTGAGGGTGCTCCATATACTGCAATGCATATATCCATAAGAATACCAATCTGCATGTGTGTATTATGGATACTTATTACATGATATGGTATCCTTCTAGTGATTTCAGAAATAAATCAATCTCTCATAGTTTCAAAATGAAAGTTTACAAGGACAAAAGAGATTGGGGAAAAAGCAGAAAAAAAATCAGTCCTTGATATACTGTTGAGATTTTCACAGTCAGTTCTACAAGTACAGTGTCTCAAAATGCACAAGTTTTTTTTTTTCTTTCAAAGCTAACATATGTAAATACTCAGTACTCACACAGTTCAGTCTTCTCCTAGGACTCCTTTTCCACCCACCGATTGGGGTAATCCATGAACATCTCAGCAAAGGCAAAGCAAGGCAGGAAGGGGGAGAAATAAAGAGGTGTGTCTGTCCCACTCTCTTGTTTCAGGTGGAGTGGAGAAGGAAGTATGTACTCGGGGGGGGGGGGCATATTAAATGGTGCAAGTTTCCCAGTGAAGACTGGGGAGAACCACAACTCATGCTTGTTTCAGAAGAGGCAGAGCTGTCTGAGAGGAAACAAAACTTTCAGAAGTATGGTGATCCCCTTCACTGTAGCTCACTGCATGTCCTTGCCCTGGTACTTTGCTGGTTACACATGAGGGATAGGGCAACATGAAAAAAATTTTCAATCACTCCTGATGGCTGTCCAAATGATGGCACTTCCTGGTTGACCCTCACTACAGTAATGAGGAATGAATGCACTGATTAACCAAGAGAGGGCTGATGATGTGCAAACAGCAGGGGGCAAAGGGAAGAAAAAAGGTTCAGAAAAGAGCAGCACTTATATTACTCTATCAAGTTTCAGGGAAAACTTTCCTCACAAACACACAGCTTTCCAGATACCAAAGGCTATTCTGTAGACTCTTTAATACAGAGACCTTAAATCTGGAATCTGCCTGTTTCTCTGATAGTATCCATTATCTTCACTAAATTACACCTGTTGCCTGTTGAGACTTATCTGTGTATCTCTCTTAAAGGACCACCATACCTGCGTGTGTGTGTGTGCCTTCTGTGGAAGGTTGGGCGCCGGGCTGGCAGCTCGACACCGTAAAAAACTCCACTGCCAATCATGAGTGAATAGGTAATCCGCTGTGGCTACCCCTAACCAGGAAAAGCCAGAAGAAGCTGGGTTTTAATTTCTGTGTATGTAAATTATAGTCAAACAGTCCACTTATGCTGTACTGCTGAGGTGACAGAAAGTCCGAAACATGGCATGTCTGCAGCTAGGGGGCTGGATTTATTGGCCTGAATTTATCCACAAAGACTTAACAAGTAAAAAGTCAAGGGAATTCAGAAGCCATGTAGTTGAAACATTGGTATATCCTTAAGGGGTCATTTAATATATCCCATGGGCCTCCACTGTAGGAGGTTTAAAGTATTACAGACTGAAGACTCTAGTTTAGATGATCTTTTCTTGCAGTTTTTAGTGAATGTTTTTTCTGAGTAACTTTTTTACCCTTTGCCTGGGTGTAGTTTGGGATATTTTGCAGGCACCTTAATGTTTATGGGTATTAGCTGGGTTTTAAGCCCTGTGTTTCTAAATTATAGCCAAAAAATCCACTTATGTTGTACTGAAGGAGTCACAAAAAGTCTCAAACATGGCATATTTAAAGCTAGCAGGGGTTGTCTTTATTGGCTTGAATTTACCCATTAAGTCTTAAAAAGTAAAAAATAAAGTCATAAGCATTCAAAAGCCATATCACTGAAACACTGGTATGTCCTTTAGAGAGCATTTCCATATATTCCATGGGCTTCCATTACAGGAGGCTGAAGTTATTATACAGTAAACACTTTAGCTTGGCTGAGTCTTCCATGCAGTTTTTACTGAATGGTTTGTTTGTGTATCTTTTTTACCCTTTGGTTACACACACACAGTATTAATAACATATTAATTCATTGTTATAGTCTAAATATATTTATAATATATTTGTAAACTGATGAATCATTAATAATTAATTTTATCAACTATTATATTTCATTATATTGTAATATTATATTGTATTTCTTTATAACCTGCCAGATTACCACTACTGACCTCCCCTTAAGCAAGCTTTACACTGTAGAATTCAGCCTTTACTCTCAGAAAAGCGGATACCAACCTCCTTGCTTCACCACCATACATACCAGCATTAGTGAAAAGATCATTTTCCAGGTTAGCTTCTGAGCACTGGAACAAAATACTATGGGATATCAGAGATTATATGTCCAACAAAGGCTTTAGGAAATATCTAAAGAAACACTCAAAGAAATTTCTCAGTTTCACTGTTTTGACACCTGTGTTAAACAAGATATCATTGCTGGAGCCTTCCTATGTCCTGACAGAGTGTTCTTCAAACTATCTGGAGATATGCAGAGCTGAGTATATTTTTCTGGCACTTCAGAGTTGTGTACTGGCAATTGTTGTTTGACTAATTTTATATAATTTCTGGCTGACTTCAGAGTTGTGCACTGTTATTTTTGCTTTCACTGTATAGTTTTTCAGATCTCTGCTGAAGGTGTTTTTCCCCCTCCCCCTATTTCTCTGCATCTTCATAGGTTCATAGGTTCATACTAGGCTATCTGCCCAAGGGCATTTATAAGCCTAGCCCATAGTTATTTGACTTTCGCCACCCCTTTAGTTTGAATAAAACTATGCCTATTATTTTGCTGTGCCTCTGTCAAGCAGTGACACTGAAGTAATCCCTGGGGTATATCTGCGATCCCCCATCCATTGGTCAAGATTCCTCTTGAACAAGGCCAGCGAGGTGCTCTGCCTCACATGTACCGGGATTTTGTTCCACAGCATAGGGAGTCTCTGGGTGATGAATCTGTCCCTCCAGCATGTTCTATTAATAACCGTGTCAAGGTTTAAGTCTCCCACCCTTGTGGTTCTGAGGGATCTAGATTTTTTGAGGTGAAGCATATTCATCAAATCAGGGTTTGACATGGCCTTATATGTCAGGCACAGGTCACCTCTGAGCAAGCGGTATGAGACTGAATAGAGCTGGAGTTCTTTCAGTCGGGCAGCATATGACATATTTTTGAGACCCTTTATCCTTTTGGTGAGGAACTTTGGGGCCTTTCCAGCTGCTGCAGGTGTCTGGTCAGATACATTCCGAATGGGGCATTGTACTCAATCATAGGTCAAATGAGTGATGAGTACAGGGGGCGATGACCTCCCTTGATCTAGATGTGAATCCCTTCATGATCAGGTGGGCAATGTAGAAGGTTTTCCTAACTACTTTAGCAACATGAGTGTCAAACGAAAGGCTACTGTCAACCTGGGTCCCCAGATCCCTGATGACTTCTTCTGTGCTCAGTGGATTGCCACCTATATGGTAGCTAGGGTAACCTTGTTTTTCCCGAAGGGTATGACTATGCATTTCTTGGCATTTAACTTTAGGCCATGGCTCTGGCACCAGTTATCCGTTTCTGTGAGGCCCTTCTGAAGGATATCTGTGTCAGATGTGTTTTCGACTATGGCCCAGTTTGCAGTCATCTGCAAACTTTGTCAGCCATAACCCTCCTGTGTTTGCTTGTACTTCAGAAAAGTAGATGCCGAACAAGAGTGGACCCAGGACTGAGCCCTGTGGGACACCACTTGTGACAGGCTTTGAGTCTGACATGGCTCCAGCAACTCTGACCCTGTGGGTTCTGTCACTTAGCCAGTTTGCAACCCATCTTGTGATATATGGGTTTACATTCAAGCTGATGAGTTTTTCGATGATACCTGAGTGGGGTATTGTGTCAAGGCCTTTGCCAGGTCAAGGTAGGCTGTATGGACTGCCTTTCCTCATCAATGGCCTTGGTGACTGTCTTGAAAAAGTCAACCAAGTTTAAAAGGCATGATCTGCCTTTGACAAAGCCAAACTGGGTTGGATCCAAAGTCTGCAAGTTCCCTATGTCTTTATTTATGAGTTCCATTATGATCCTCTCCATGGCTTTGCAGATAAGGCTTGTCAAGCTAATGGGACGGTAATTTCCAGGGTTGGTGGAGGCACCGCCTTTGTGAAGTGGGACCACAGTCACCGTGCGCCACTCCTTGGGTACGTATCCTGAGGTGAGGCTAAGATTAAACAGCTGTCCTAACTGCGGGTTTAATTCCTCATTGAGTTCATGGAGCACACAGCCGGGGACACCATCCGTCCCATGGATGCTGTGTTTTTGCTTGGGAGAGAGCAGTCCTCACCGGGGCATGGGAGATGTTTGGGGGGCTACAATCCTCTGGTATAGATATCTCTCCTTTTGGGGGGGAAAAGTTTGCACTGAACCTGTCAGCCAGTATGTTGGCAATGTGTGTAGGTTCAGTAATCTTCACATCATTTTGAACTAATTCTGAGCATATCTGGGAGTTTCCTCCTAGGTTTCTAACATAGCTAAAGAAGGCCTTATGATTGTCTTTTGAATCCTTGGCGATTTTTCTCTCAAAATTTGCCTTGGATGATTTTATGAGAGCTCTTAGTTTTTTACTTATAATGATCAAGGGTGTATTACCTTTCAAGGATTTTGCTCTATCTTGTAGTAGCTTCCTCCTTTTGTTGTAGAGCTTGTTTATGGCTGGGGTCCACCAGACTGGACGCTTGCCTTTGGTACAAAGAGTCTTAGTTTTGTTTGGGATTGCCTGATCCATACAGTCCTGTAGGTGCTGGTAGAAGGCATTTGTAAGTGATTCAGCGGTTTGAGTAATGTTTACCACTGGCTCAGGGGCCTTAAAGGAGACCACACTAGTTTTTAGAAGTGTGAAGTCGGCTTTTGAGAAGTTTTTCACTGTGGTCTTTTTTGTTTCAGGTGGGGCGGGATGAGGACCTCCAGCGAGATTAGTTTATGATCTGATCTCACCAGTGAGGGGTATACTTCGGTGTTGAACATTGTGATCCCATGTTCGTGATGATGAGATCAAGTATGTTTTCTCCTCTTGGTGGGATGGTGACTAGTTGTTCCATGGCATTTGAGTTTATGAACTCCAGGAACCTTTGGGCTAGAGTGTTTGGGCTTGAGTAGTGTTCCCAGTCTATATTAGGGTAGTTGAAGTCACCTAGTATGATGGTGTTTGGAGATACATTTATCCCTCCATTGTTTTCAGGAAGGCCATGTGAGGTTCCTGAGTTTGAGAGGGTGGCCTGTAACATGCTACAAATTGCAGAGCAGTCTTGCCTATGGTTAATTGCACCTGGATGGTCTCTGATGCATCGTGCGTTGCCACCAACCTTGAGGTGTGGGTGTCCTTTATGAATATGGACACCCCCCCTCCTTTCTTGGTGTTGTCCGGATTTTGGGGCCGGAACGCATGATATGAGGTGAAACCTGCTAGTGCTGGGGTGCTCTCAGGAGCCTTGAACCAGGTTTCTGTCACAGCACAGACATCGATGTTCTCCATACTGAGAAGGGCCTCGAGTGCGTGCATCTTGAGATTGAGACTTCTGGCATTGAGCAGCATTACCCTTAGTTTTTTACTTTTTGTGTTCTAGGGTGGTAGGTTTAGAATTTGAGCCTTGCCTAAAAAGGCACTATGGGGTGGCAAGAGCCTTTGCCAATATCCGGAAGCCTAGGGTGACAGGTGCAAGCCGCCTCATTGAAGCAGCGTGGCTTGTCGAGCATGTCATCCCAGGCAGACAGACATTGATCCCCTTTGAATGACACCAGAATTTAAGCCAATTATTAAAGCTGATCATCTTATCACTGTATTGTGGCATCATTCTAGGTGAAGGTAGGATACTGCTCAAGGTCAGGGTCATACCTGCCTGGGCTACATAATCAGAGAGCTCCTCAATGTCTCTTTTCATGTAGTCCAAGGAGGTACGTCTCAGGTCGTTGACACCAGCGTGGACAATGACTGAGTCATACTTGTACCTGCTGTTGAGAGACCTGAGTGCTTGTGTTATGTGGCGGATTCTAGCGCCCGACAGGCAGCTTACTGTGACCTTCTCCTTACTCAGTCTGGTGAGCGGGACGTCAGTGTGTCTGACTATGGAGTCACCTATGACAAGTATGTTTGGTGTTGTATTTGGCCTTAAGGGCAGTGACTGCTTTGCACACTGATTTTGTTGTTTATGTGTTGTTTGTGTGGTGTATTGAGTTTGCAGTTGCTTGGGTGTCTGCTTTGGAGGCCCCTGCTGTTTAGGTAAATTTTTACTCAGAGCCTCCGAGTATGTCTTAGTGTGTTTATGTGTTTGATTCAGTGGTGTGGTTGAGTTATGTGAGACTGGTATTGTGGTGTGTGTAGTTGCCTTCTCCTCCTGCCTGGTCTTGCCAGTCCTGAGTTGAGAGAGCTCAGCCTCCAGTCTGGCTAAATAGCTGCATCTCTCACAAGTGTTAGTGTTACATGGGAGGAGGAGATGGTTGTCCGTGTACATGAGGCAATTGTAACATTGTCTCAGAATTCCCAGATTCACCAAATGGGCAGGAGAGGACGCCAGCATCTGACCCTTCCTAGAAAGAATTATGAGTTGGTATGAGACAGAAAAGTAGTGGGCTTAGCAGGGAAGTGGGCACTCCTGGGGGTTTTGCTAGTGAGAGATTTGTATAATATAGGAGTGCTTGACCTGCAAAGAGAATGCTTATAAGACAAGGGATATGCTTATAAGACAAGTGCTGAGCTTTTTGAGAAGAAAAAGCTATTTGGAACAAGTGCTGCACTTTTTAGTGTAGGTGTAAACTGTTTAGGTTCCTAACAGAGCAGTTCTAAGGGAAAAATTGAAGAACAGACTTTCTGGAGCCAGAAAGAGTTTAACCTTGTTTAACCGGTGCTGCCCGATGCTGCTCTAGTGGCAACTCCGTGCTAAATCGCGCTAAAGCACGTTAAAGCGTGCTTGATGGCAGGGGCTGGAAAGAAGCAGGAATAGACCCAAAAGGGAAAATAAAACTACAGTTTCAAGTCAGTAACCACCTCTACGGGGGGCAGGGAAGCTGCTCAATGTTAGTCACTGCCACTGATGAACAGAGAGACCCTCCTTCAGCCCAAGCAAAAATGGCCTCACAGAAACTTAATCTTAAGATGGTATAACTGGTTTTACATCCTGTGTGTTATCTGACTATCTCAAGGATTACTTGCATAAAATTAGACCCTCTTAGTAACAGCCTGCATATCATTGCTGAAGCCTTCCTCTGTCCTGACAGAGTGCTCTTCAAACTATCTGGAGACATACAGAGCTGAGTATATTTTTCTGGCACTTCAGAGTTGTGTACTGGTAATTGCTGTTTGACTAATTTTATATCATTGCTGGCTGACTTCAGAGTTGTGCACTGTTATTTTTGCTTCACTGTATAGTTTTTCAGATCTCTGCTTAAGGTGTTGGTTTTCTCATATCCACCCTCCCTATTCCTGTCTAGTTGTTTAAATTTGGAGGCTTTTGCAGTTACCCACCCCCAGTGTAGATTTGATCTGGGACACCCCCCCCCCCCATCAGTCCCATCTCTTTACCTCATTCTACCTAATAGACTCCTTCTGCACTTGTCTTTAGTCATTTTTAATTTAATTGCATTTTTAAACTGTTTGGGCTAACATTGCTACATACTCAAGTGTGCTAGCTTGCACTGCATTTGATTTGTTTTTACTGCTGTTTTAGCTACTTTTCTAAATATATATATATATATATATATATATATATATATATATATATATATATTAAAAAATTACCATTCCTGTAACTAGTGTAGTCCAGATTCAGATTTGCTGTATCCAGGACTGTATGTAAGCTTCTGAGCCCCCCCCCCCCCCCCACTCAAGCTTTCTGTGTTGCAGGGAAGCCTTCTAGCTTGTCAGTGGGAGTGGTAAGCACTAGGTAACCTATCTACCACATAAGGAGTGGTTCTGGCCCAGAAATTGTAGTTATTGGCCGTTTGGGCAGTTTTTCCATCTCTCTCTCTCTCTCTCTCTCTCAACTTTCTGATTTAAAAGCCCACATTTGCACGTTTCCCTCCTTTCCTGTAACTAGTTTAGTCCAGATACAGATTCTTAGTTTTAGCACTTGAATTTGCTTATTCGTGATCAGCACTTGTTCAGAACTTGTAAGCACTAAATAAACTACTAATTACTACAGCACTCAACCTTCCTCATTACCTAGAGGAAAACAGTTTTGGTACTTACTTTCCTCACTTGCTTAGAGAAAAAAGGCTCTTGTACTCACTTTCCTCACTTATCTAGAGGAAAATAGTTTTTTATTCAGGCATGTCCAAGAGTCAGCTCCCAGTGTTCTCTCCTGCCTATCTGATGAATCTGGGCATCTTGGGGCAATGTAGAAATTGCCTCATGTACACAAACAATCTTCTCCTCCTACAACCCAACACTACAACCTGTGAGAGATGCACTTATCTAGCCAAACTGGAGGTAAAGCTCTCTCCAATCAAGATTGAACTTGACAGTCAAGAGGAGAAGGTAAACACTTGCACCACACCACACTCATCACATAGTCTCACTAAATCTACACCACCAAAATCCACACATAGAAACACAAAAACATTCATGGAGGCTCTCAGTAATAATCTGCTCAAGCAACAGAGACCTCCAAAGAAGAAATGCAAGCAACCTCCACCCCCCCCAACACAACCCAAATGACACACAGCCCGCAGACTTAGTGTGCCACTCAACCACAGCCAATAAGACAAAACAACGTGCCCAACACAATAGTCATTGATGACTCTATAGTCAGGCACACTGATATTCCACTCACCAGGCTAAACAAGGAGAAGGTTACTGTCAGCTGCCTGTCGGGTGCCAGGATCCGCCACATAACCCACGCACTCAGGTCACTCCACAGCAAGTACAAATATGACTCTGTCTTTGTCCATGTTGGTGTGAATGATCTGAGTCATACCTCCCTGGACTACATGAAAAGAGACATGGAAGAGCTCTCCGATCTTGTAGCCCAGGCAGGTATGACCCTAGCCCTGAGTAGCATTCTGCCATTGCCCAGAATGATGCCGCAGTACAAGGACAAAATGATTGACTTCAACAAATGGCTAAGCTTTTGGTGCCATTCTAAAGGGATCCAGTATCTGTCTACCTGGGATGACATGGTCAACAGACAATGATGCTTTGTCAGAGATGGCCTGCACCTGTCACCCCTGGGATTCCAGATACTGGCTAAGGTTCTTGCCACCCCTATAGTGTCTTTTTTAGGCAAGGTTCAAATGACAAATTCACCACCGTAACAGGAACAGGCAAGCAAAAACTGAGGGTGATGCTACTCAATGCTAGAAGTCTAAATCTCAAAATGGACTCACTCGAGACACTCCTTAAAAAGGAGAACATCGATATCTGTGCAGTGACTGAGACTTGGTTCAAGGCTCCAGAGAGCACCTCTGCACCACCAGGCTATAACTCCTACCACACTTTTTGGCCATGTAACCTGGACCAGAACACCAAAGGCGGAGGTGTGTCCATATTCATTAAGGATATCCACACCTCCAGGCTAGTTGTTCAGCATAATGCAGCCGAGGTTATCCAAGTGCAACTAACTCTGGGCAAAACTGCAATCCAAATTGTATCTTGCTACAGATCACCCACCATGCCCCAGGATTCCCACTCCTCTTTTCTTGATGTACTGGAAAATATTAGGGTTCAACCAAACACCCTAATAATGGGCAAGTTCAACTACCCCACCATTAACTGGGAAAACTGCTCATGTACCAACTCCTTCGCTCAACACTTTCTGAAATTCATAAACTCCAATGCCGTGGATCAACTTATCCACACCCCCACTAGGGGCAACAATATCCTAGATCTAGTCATTACCAACATGAGTGACCGGTGTTCCACACCTGAAGTCAAAGCCTGACCATAAGCTAATAACCCTAGATATCCACATCCTGCCCCTACCCCCCATTAAGGAAACCATGGTAAAACATTTCTCCAAAGCCAACTTCATGCTTCTTAAGACAGAAGTGGTGAACTTCATGACACCCATACAGATGGACAATACAGTTATGACTACTGAATCCTACACAATTGCACTTTATAAGCACTTACATGAGTGCATGGATCGTGCTATCCCAAAAAGAACCAAGACGCTATCCTCCAAAAAAAGGAAGCCAATCTGGTGGTCCCCTGCCATAAACAAACTGTACAACAGAAGGAAGAAACTGTTGCAAAACAGAGTAAAATCCCATGAGTGGATGAGCTCCCTGGTCAGCCTCAGTAAGAAGCTGCGATCCCTGCTAAAATCCTCCAAAGCTAGTTATGAAAACAAAATCACCACTGATTCTAAAGACAACCACAAAGCATTCTATAGCTATGTCAAGAATCTCAATGGCAACACTCAGATCTGCTCTGAGTTACAGCGCAATGGCACTAAATATACAGACCCAACTGATATTGCCAACATCCTGGCAGATAGGTTTAGTGCTAACTTTACCCCCCTCTCACCCCCTAAAGAGCCTATCTCAATGCCGGAAGAATGCAAAGTTCCTGTAATCACAGCTGCAAAGGTAAAAAACACACTCTCCAAAGCCAAGAACACAGCATCCATGGGACCAGACAACATCCCAGTCTGCATTCTACAAGGACTACAGAACGAACTGGCACCCCACCTAAGTACCATGTTCAATCATAGCCTCACCTCAGGCTTTGTGCCTGCTGAATGGTGCACAGTGACTGTTATTCCACTCCACAAGGGGGGAGCCACCACAGACCCCGGGAACTACCACCCCATTAGCCTGATGAGCCTGGTCTGCAAGGCCATGGAACATAACATCATGGAACTTATAAACAAAGACAATGGTAATCTCCAAACTCTGGACCCCACCTAGTTTGGGTTTGTAAAAGGCAGATCATGTCTCCTAAGCCTGACAGACTTCTTTGAAGCAGTCACCAAAGCCGCAAAGCCGTAGACAAGGGTAAGGGGATTTACACAGCCTATCTAGATCTTGCCAAGGCTTCTGACACCAGCCCCCACTCTGGAATTATAGATAAACTCACTAAACTAGGTATAAATCCTTATGCCACAAGATGGGTTGCAAACTGGCTCACTGACAGAACCCACACTGTGAAAGTAGCAGACTCCAAATAGACCAATGACAAGTGGAGTACCACAGGGTTCAGTCCTGGGTCCTCTCCTGTTTGGTATCTACTTCTCTGAAGTACAGGCTAACACAGAAGGTCTTTGGCTAATGAAGTTCGCAGATGACTGCAAACTAGGAGCCATAATCGAAACTCCTAACGATGTGGACATCCTACAAAAGGGCCTCACTGGGACAGATGCCTGTTGTCAAAGCCATGGCCTCAAGCTCAATGCCAAAAAGTGCATTGTCATCCCCTTTGGTAAAAACTCTGTACCCATGAACTACAACATAGGCAGCAGTATACTTAACACCGAAAGTGTGATAAGAGACCTTGGGACACAGGTGGACAGTAGTCTCTCCTTTGATAATCACATCGCCACAGTAGTCAGGAAATCCTTCTATGTGGTGACACACCTCATCACAAAAGGTTTCTCATCCAGAAAAAAAGAGATCCTTGTTCCCCTCTACTCATCATTCATTAGACCCATTATAGAGTACAACGCCCCTTTTGGTATGTACCTCACAAGACATCTACAACAACTGGAAAGACCAATTACTGGCCTCAAACAGATGCCCTACGCAGACCGTCTCAAAAAACTCCAGCTTTACTCCATCACATATCGCCTACTCAGAGGTGATCTCTGCCTAACATACAAAGCCATGTCAAACCCAGAGCTGTTGGACATGCTCCACTTAAAGAAATCCCAACCCCTCCGTGCTACATGCTCTAGGGACCTAAACCTTGTCACCACAATAAACAGAACATGCTGGAGGGATAGATTCCTGTCCCAGAGACTTCCCATACTCTGGAATAAACTACCTATCTATATCAAACAAAGCTCCTCATTAGCACTCTTCAAGAAAAATCTTGATGATTGGATGGGAAATAGGAAATTCAGCCCGGGAATAACCTCTGTGGCTGTGCTCGACAGTGGAACAGGAAAATAATTTTCTTGGGTGGCAAAAGCCAGGGTACCTTTTTGGCTGGGCTTGTATAGGCCCCAGGGCCGATAGCCTAGTACCTACCTATGAACCTATGCACCTATGAAGTACTCCCCAACTACATTCAGTGTCATGGAATGAATTTGTACCTTACACTTTTCTTAGTTGCTGCCATTACGTCGATGTTTGTGTGTCTGTTTCTTCTTGGTATCTTGTTGACTATATCCAGCGTATCCCCTTTGTTGTTACTGTTTATTAACATTCCTTCAGTTCCTTTTCCTTACTAGCTCACTTGACCTCTTTCTTTCATTTCCTCATATTTATTCTTAAGTGCAAACTTAGTGATCCATCTATGTGCTTATTTTTTTCTCTGTTTATATATTCCATGCTAAATCATTTCCTTTAGGCCTTTATTCTCTTACCTTTAGTACTTTTCATTCTTGGATTTGTCTGTAGTATTCTGGCATTTCTTTTAACTGTTAAGTAACTTTATCATCTTTGTTGCAATGTCTTCTGGCCCAGGTCTTGACTGAACAGGCTACATCTACTTCAAATGAAGAAAAAGGAAGCTTTTATTAATTCATATGAAGAAAGATACTATGTATATGAGAAACAATTGTACAAGAAAGAAACTGCTAATGCATCTAGATCACAGCCAGCATAGGTAATAAGAGACCACAAAATGTCAAAAGGAAAATTAAAAAGGTTACTGTTTTCAGTCTTGGCATCCACAGGAAACCAAAACATAGCACAGCACAAGGAGAGGAAATACTTAGTTTTTTACAGCCGGCTTTGAAGAGCAATGTCAAAAGGGCTTTGGATGTATCCATGCTGGAAAAAAAATAATAAAGTAGGTTACTGTTAAAAGTTTTTCTGATTTATTTCCCTGTCATTACAGAGCTACTGTACAAGAAGGAAATAGCCATAGTCTAAATATAGAATAATAAAGTGGCATCTCTGCAATAATTTCCATTTTCTGCATTAATTAGTCATAGAGCCCATTCACATAGTAAAACAGCTGCTACCAGCATGTCTTCATTATAGAAGGCGAGACAAACATCTGCACCATCATCTGGTAGAAATAGTCGTACACAGTGCATGTATTAGAAAGGCTGTGCAGCTGGTTGCTGTACTTGTTTTTGTGTTCCTCAACTGCATCCAGCCAAATTCAGATATTTACCAGCCCACGACATGTGCAGATGGCATGCAACACAAAAATAATTTATCAACTTCCACAAAGGCTTATACTTCAGCTACGATGCACACATCTAAAGAAATTATATGCATAATGGAGTGAAAAAGACTAAAGGAAGGCAACAAAGGGATGAAGAAATTTTAAAAGGGGTTACACTGCATCATCAATAAGTAGAAAACGTAATCCAAAATACACCTATAAGAAAATAAAATACAAAACTGAAAAAGACAAGCAATATGAAAACAAATATAGAATTATAAATACTTGATATACTTGTCTTCATCAAAATGAGATGGAAAAATCGTGAGAAAATGGGTGATGGAAAATTGAAACCAATAATGAAAGAAAATGAAAGGACATAATCACATAAAGAGGGTAAGCAGTCAAGCAAACCTAATCATACAAATGGGAGAAAAAATAAGGAAAACACTCATGGGCTTTAACTTTAGAAAATACAGCTGTGGAAGGAACTCACCAAAATAGTAGACTGTTGCTTTTCAGTCTTTATTTGTATTTGTCATTTTTTGAGTATAACACCTTCCTCTGTACTACCACTGTTCCAACAGCAAGCAAGCAATGGCCAGATAAAAAAGGAGGGGTTGATATACTGCAATGTATCCTGTACCCTGAATGGATGGTACAGGGGATACTTATAAGGAAGGGGTGAGCTGTACTCTAGCAAGAGCTTCTAAGCCAAAAATTATGTAAGTGTGGCACTGTAAGCCAAAATATATAAGTAAAACAAATATATTATGAGCAAAAAACATCTGTAAGAATCAATTTATGTGTAGTACATCTCAACAAATGCAGGTCCGTGAGAAGTTACCTTTTCAACAGGATCTAAGAAAAAAGTAATTTGTATTATTATATAACATTTAAATAGTGGCATGCCTACCAATGTTATGAAAGAGTGACAAATATCAGGTACTTTCTTACCATGTCAGTTCTTGATTTACTATAGGACCTTCACTGATGGGTGGTAGTTTAGGGTATTTTCTCACAGAATTCTGCATTTTTAACAAAATTTAGCATCAAGGACATTGCTTAGCCATATCAAAATACATCCTGACATGACATACCAGCAACATGTTATAAAAACATACAAATGCATATGTTATTGCAATATCGGTTTATCTACCTTAACTTCTATTTTACATATTAGTTTCATTTCGCATTTTTTCAGTACAAGGTTCTTTAAGTTTACCTATCTAAGAGAGAATGTAAAAGGTGGTAGAATTTTGTTACTGATACATGAATCAATTCAGGTAAGATTGATGTTATGTGACTTAGACCTAGAAATCTTGGTAGTTGAAATATTTCATATAAGACCCTGTGGGAAGCTGCACTTGTCAATCTGTTTTGAAATAACTTACAAATTTCTACAAAACTTAAGTGAGCACAAGTGATACAAATAATACTTAATGGTGACTTTAATTATCCATAAATTGGCTGGTCAAGTTACACTACAAGTAACCATTTTAGAGAAGAATATTTAGACTTTCTGTTATTAAATTAATATTAAGCAACTTGTAATGAAAAGTACCCAGCAGTCAAACTTTATAGGCAATAAATTGGCACAAGGAAACTGCAGGTCACAGCCATTTAGAATACAAATCAGACTATAGTGTGATTATCTTTGAGCTAGGCTCAGTACTACTCCAAAAAATGATCATTTAAAAATATGATTATTGAAAACTGATTACAAATCACTCGGTGAGAGTCTGAGAAAAGTGATCTGGGAACCAGCTATAGTTTCAACAGGTACTAACTATGGATTTCAAACAATAGACAGGATTCTTTTTAGTGATGTTGAGGCATATGTTGTTTGGTATACTATAAGTATGAAGAAAAGAGCTTTTCCATACTAGTGGAATAACAATCTAAAATCTTTCTTGTTAAAACACCTTTATTAAATTATCACTTAAGACACAGGCAAACATACATTAACTGAAAAGAAAGCAAACCATTTAACCATTTTTCCATTTAAGTGTAATACACATCACATATATTTTCTTTGCTACTATCATCAGTTCATTACAAAAAATTGCTGAATTCCTACCTTCTGTTAAACCTCACTTCTCCTCCTGAACATTATTATTCATGTATTGTTCCCACAATTTCCATTTACTTCAATGTAATTTGTTCTTTTTTTCTTTTCTAGAGATCCCTCTTCCAATTCTTTTATCTCTTATATAATACACAATACCTCAAATACAGTCAATGAAGACTTTGATTTCCATTTTTCTAGTAACTGCTTTTTTGACAGCCAACAGAATTAAACTTAAGGACTTGCTATGTCTGGGCCATTCATATTCTGTATCCCAGCTCAAAAGAATAATTTCTTTACTTACAGCCATTTGCTCACCCTCATCTGATAGAGTACAGAGAATTTTAAAATCTACCAACTCATTACACTCCAAGTTACCTCCATGTTTTCCATCACACCTCCAACATTTGCTATCTACCTGAGAAAAAATCTTTGAAGCCTGCTTGGAGTATAAAAATACCTATGCAAACACTCCCAAGCAAAGTTCATAAACATTCTATACCTGGTTGCATACTTGGGAGCCATACATATGTCTTCCTGTTATTTTCTTGTAAATTGCTTTTCCATTCTCTCTTCCCAGTCTTTTATAACCTCCTCTGATTGATTGTTATAGTTATCATGCAATATTTTGTATGTCCTACAATTTTCCATTTTTTTAACAGCTGCTTCTGAGCTACATCCAACTAAAAACTGTACCAGAACAGGTCTTTCACTTAAAATTCCCCTATCCCTTTCTCTTTGAATATATTCAGATATCAATCCTTGGTAGGGAAGGCAGTCTCTAGCCTGCAATCCAAATGTCTTCTTGGCCTCATCCCATTCTATTATCATTCCTGCTTGAGTTATTTGCTCCCAATATTTTGACTCCTTTGAATGTAAAACATTTCTTTATAGCAAAAACAAAAAACAGTGTTCTACATCATACCTCTCAACCATACCAAATTCTTCAATTTTTACTGGGTATGAGGGCAAAATAATGGGGTGCCATGAATTCCCGAGTGGCCCCTTTAATTTCCTAATTTCCTGGGGGGGGGGTTGTATTTTTTTTTTTTTTTGGCAAAAGTTGATGCTGATGTCATCACGTGCAGGAGCGTACGCAATGATGTCAGCTTCGTGAGTCAGATGCCAGCCTGTCGAAATTCAGCTGTAGGCTGAAGGGGGGGTGTACTTCCTCTTTACTTAACCGGGCTGGCTGTATGTTACATCCTCGTGGTTGCACTTGTTGCAAGTTGCAATGGATTTTTGGATGGATTATTTCACTTTGTTGTGGAATCAAGAAAAGAATTGCTATTTGCCTGGTCACAGCAATAGTTAACAGCTTATTCTGGGAAGCAAACTGCTATCATGATATGCTGGTTCTCAGGTAAGGGGAGTTACTACAGGGTTGGGTATTCTGAGCTTCTTGGGTAATCAACTTTAGCTAGTAAAAATGTCTTTCTTCTGTGTTGACTTGTTTCCTGCAGTTGTAGGTTTGACTCTATATGGAAAGAAACAGCATGGAGTGCTGTGTTATTGTAGTAATTATTTTGTGTGTGTGGCATTTATTTAACACAGATATTTTAAATTATGATAGTTAAGTTGGTAAACTGGACCATCATTTGGAAAGCCCCGAGAAAACAAATGGCATCTAGCAGGTCTGTCTGTCACTTGCTTCTCCTTTGGAAGAACTTTTTCAGACTTTAGTTTGTTCAAATGTCAGAGGCCTTCATTTGCAAAACCCTAGTCTGTTTAGGGTTGAACTAGTGCTGATGCCACTGGATGTAATTAAGTAGCAGTAGCACACAGTACGTTTTCTTGAGATGCCAGCCTGGGAGATAAAGAAGCAAGAGGTGACAAGGAGCTGGCCAATAAGCTGGTTAAAGTAAATAAGTGAGTTAAAGTCTTTGTCATCCGCTCCGTTCCCGACGTTATTCCGAGTTTATTTTGTAAGGGTTTGCTTCTATCAAGTTAATTATGGTGGAATTTGAAAACATTTGTGGCGGGAGCAGAGCAGGTATCAGAAGAAGAAGTGAAGTGAGTTAGGAATTAATAAGTGAAGTGAGTTAGATTTAATGTTTTTGAAATGTTTAAAATAGTTGAGGTAGGTATATATGTCATAAATGCTTATGACTGGAAGGTATTTTGGAGATAAAATTTCAGTGATATTTTAATTACAAAGATGGCCTGCGCTTGAGGAAACTGGATTCCGTGGTTCATAAGTGAAAGTTTGGTTTGTTACATTGTCAAAAGTTATCTGATGAAGCATAGTTGTATCTATGCAAAAGCGCTTATCAACTTTTTTGTTACATGGAATAAAGATAAAAAGTTTTAAATCTACTTTTGCATCAAGGACTAAGGAGTTTTATTTCAAAGCTTATCGTGGTGAGACCAGTTTCTTCTTTTTGTATGAATTTCAGTTTGGGACTTGTGAAATTTGGTCTCTCAACAGAACAGTTGCATCTTTTAGTTTGTGTACATTGTCAATTTGTTTGAGATTTTGGTGTCTAACTTGTTATTGAAATGTAAATTAGACGTGTGCTAATAAACTTTCCTTTCCTAGTTTCCTTGCAGCTGTAATCTACTCTTGACGTTAAGGTGGGAAGTTCGTTTGAAAACCTGAACCTTTTTCTAGTGTTGAGAGAGTGTGTGTGTGTCTGTGTGTAACTGTTTTCTTCTTCCCGCCCCCTTCCTGCCTCATTAGCCTTTTTAAGTTAACTCTGTCAAAGACTACATTTTGCTTTTATTTGTTTGAATCAGGAATGACCCTGTAATGTTAATTTCATTTTAATACAGAAGTCTTATAAGACAACAAATTGTATAATATTGCAACCATGTTAATAAACACTTGCTTTTCACATGATCTGTACAATATAAATGACATAGATAAGTGATATGTTGTGCATTCTTAGTTGTTACAGTAATTGTAAAGAAGTTTGATGCCCTGGTTGCTTTTTGTCCTGATTATTGCTTTTCTAGTACAATATAAATCATTGTAATAGCTCAACAACCCACTCTTGTTCACTATGGTTATTTATTAGATAAGTCTTGTACTGTTGTCAAGTTTAATTGTCTTTGCTTCACTTGGTTTGTGGCATTTTGCTTGCTGAATCTTCTAAAGATTAACAACATGTGGCCTTATAAATCATAATTTTGTTTGTGAAATTAAAGTATATTTTATTAAATTTGTATACGACTTTAGTCAACATCTAAAAACATTTCAGGTGTCTGTTGTGTGCACAATTACATTTCTATGCTGCCTAGGATGAGAGGTAATTGCAGATACTGTTTTAAAAGAGTAAGTTTCTTTTATTGCTTTGAACATAATAGGAACATAATTCCAGGTTTGTACTGCAAGGGTGTTTTGAATTTGCTTTTGCCTTATGTTATATAAGTTTGTGTTCCTGGATTATATTTTCACTGCTGATTTAGGAAGAAAGAATATATTGTATAACAATAGTTTTCTGCCATCAAATTTCATATTTGTATATGTTCCAATTTTTTGGAGGGAGGGGTAACATAAGAGTATGTCTAGGTAATCAGTGTCATGTTTTCTGAGCTCACATAATGAATTAATTAGGCCTTTAAAATTCAACAAGGCTGACAATGTCTATTTATACTTTAAAAAACTGTTTGGTAATTTGCCATTACATATCTTGCAAACAATGGAAGTATCCATGTTTCCATCATGCTTTGTATTTTGGGGGGATGGGGGGTTACTACATTCAGTTTGTAAGGCTGCCTAGATAACAGGAATTTGATGCTGAGAAGCATGGAATAAGTGGTACACACAGAGGAGGGAATGGGGAAGGGGTACTGTAGGAGGTCTCCCCATGTGTACTCAATGTGGAAGTCAAAACCACTTGGTTGCTCATGTTAGAATGAAATAAGTGATTGAATGACACCACCATGCACTGCTTTGGGAATGTTTCTCCCTTCCCCAATACCATCTGACTTTGTAGTTGTTGCATACAAGTTAGATGTAGAAGGCTGAAGCAGAAGCAGTTGATTTTACTTTTATAAAAGAAAACTGTATTTTACTTTTGCACAAGTTCAAAGTTTGATGCAAGTTCGAATATTAATATAAATAAAACACTATTGTTATGTTTATTTTGGGTTTCTTGACCATATTTTGTCTGTTCTTCAGTTTCCACAATCCCATCAGAGTGGGTGGGTTTACATAATTATGCATGCAAATGTTATGTTAATCAGCATACAGATTTGTACCTATTTTTCATGTGTCTTTGTCCAGATTTTCTATGATTTCAGGTTGAGAGGTATGTTTCACATTTATAAAAAAAATTCCAGCACAGAGAAATAAAACTTGCCTAAACAAACTGACAAAATTATTTCAAAATACAATAAGGTCAGAAAAGACAAAATATGAAATGCACTTAGCAAGTGAAAATGATAGTATTAAACAGTATTTTAAGTGCCTGAGCTCATGCAAGAAAAAACAAAGTTTGCCTTCTACACTAGTTGATAATGATTATACTTTAAACAATTTTAAAGACATCACTGATGCATTCAATAAGTATTTCACTGGACTGAGCAATAGCAGCAGAAATACTGAAGACTTAAAATTGCTTGGTGCCTGTACATAGGTTCATAGGTGTATATTAGACTAACAACCATTGGAGCATTTCTAGGTTCATAGGTGTGTACTGGGCTAATGACTACTATGGGCCTTTTAAGCCTAGCCATGCATCCTAAATCTTTGACAAGTTCTGGTACCCTTGATAACTATAAGCAGGGGCTTGGGAGATGAAACAAGTACATGTTGGGGTCTGGGAGATGAACCATTTACAGGCTTCTTGTGTCCATTAGAGACATAGGTGCCAAACCAGGGATGAATTTCCTGTTCCCCAGCCAGTTGTCCAATTGGGATGCCTAGCCAGGCACCCTAATTGTATCCTGCAAGTTTATGTGCCATAGAGGTTATTTTAAGGGTTATATAAGGTTGGGCAAAATTTACAGGCTGCCTCTGTCCATTAGCATCACAGGTGCTAGACCCAGGTTGTATTTCCACTTTCCCATCCACTGGCCCAGGTTTCTCTTGAATAGTTATGAGGAGCTCTGCTTCACAAAGCTTGGTAGCCTATTCCAGAGAAGGGGAATTCCCTTAGGCACATACTTGTCCCTCCAATGTGTGTTATTTATGACGCAAGCAAAGCTTACATCTGGAGATTGAATAATTCTAATGCTATTCAATTTGCAGATATGAAAAAGATCCATCAGAGTGTGATCAAAGGATGCCTTCTGTGCTATCCATAGATCACTTCTCAACAGTCTGTAAGAAAAAGATAGGTCTTGGTGGTGATCTGCATAGGGTATGCTGTTTATACCCTATATTCTTTTTGTGAGGAATCTCTGTGGATGTTCCAGTTGTTGTATGTGCCTGATCAGGTACATACCAAAGGGGCATTATACTCAGTGATAGGTCTAATGAGGATCGAATACAATGGAACAATGACTTTCTTGGACCTAGATGCCACACCCTTGCTTATAAGTTGAGCAACATAGAATGATTTCCTTACTAGCTAAGATACATGTTTGTTGAGAGACAAGTTACTATCTACATATGTACCCAAATCCCTGACTACTTGTTCAACTGTTAGTGGTCTGCTATCAATGAGGTAAATTCCTAGGGGGACCAACTTCTCAAAGGCTACTATTATACATTTTGTGGCATTGAGTTTTAAGCCATAGTTTTGGCACCAATTATTTGTCTGTGTTAGTACTTCCTGTAGGATGTTAGAATCCTGGAGGTATTCTATGACTGCTCCTAGTATGCAATTATCTACAAACTTAATCAGCCAGAGGCCCTTGACATTGGCATTGATGTCTGAGAAGTAGATGCCAAAAAGGAGCAGACCCAGCACAGAGCCCCAAGGGACTTCAGTAGTGGCCGGCTTCTTTATGGAGATGGCCTTCCCTATCCTAACTCTCTGAATCCTATTTGAGAGCCAGCTGGCTATCCAGCATGTAACATATTGGTTTAAGCTTTTATCCATGAGTTTGTTTACAATGTCTGAGTAGGGTATTGTATCAAATGCCTCAGCCAGGTCAAGGTAGGCAGTATGCACTGTTTTCCCCTCAACCATTGTTTTGGTAACCTTCTCAAAGAAGTCCACCAGGTTGAATAGGCATTATCTGCCTTTAATGAAACCAAACTGGGTTGGATTGAGTGTTTGAAGGTCTTCTATGTCCTTATTAATCACTGACATGATAATTCTTTCCACGGCTTTGCATAAGAGACTAATCAGACTGATCGATCTGTAGTTCCTGGTCTCCATTGATGGCCCGGCCTTGTACAGAAGGATGACCATTGCAGTTCTCCATTTGCATGGCACAAAGACTGTCTGGAGGCTTTGGTTAAACTGTGACACCAGTGGTTCTGATGAGTCATTTTTCAGGCTATTTAGAAAGCATCCTAGCATGTTATCAGGACCTATTGATGTAGTGTTTTATCCTTAGAGACCACATCTAGGACCTGCTCCTTAGTGATAGTTGGGGGGGGGTTGATGACTTAGAAAGGGGGGCAAAATTGGAGCTGCATTTGTTGGCCAGCAGATTTGCTATATCTTCTGGCTCTGTGTAGGTGGTTTCATTTACAGTCAGCACTGCATACTGTTGTGTGCTGCCTTTGAGGTTTCAGACATAGCTAAAAAAAGCTTTGTGGTTATCCTTTGCCTGGGATGAAATCTTTACCTCAAATATTGACCTAGTAGGCTTAATCTTCCCTCTTATTTGATAGATTAGGTTGATGAAAGTGTTTTTATCATACTGGGCATAGCATTTCCTAATCTGCTATATCTTTTTTCTTTTGTTTACAACCTGTTTATGTTTGGAGTCTACCAGGAAGGTCTGCTTTTGAGTTAGTTCTGGGCTTATTACTAGTAGGTACAGCTGTCTCTAATCATTTATTGACATAATTGTACAGTGTTTCTGTGAAAAATTCTCCATAGGCAGCTGTGTTCTTGGGGTTTGTGGGATTTGAAATTTTGACAGGTTATTACCTAACAGTAGGACATTTGCTTTGGAATAGTTCCTAAATATTACTGTGTTAGCTTGGGTCACAGAACGGAATTTTATTTTGAAGGATACAGCTTTGAGATCTGACCTTACCAGAGAGGACATTACATGGGGGGGGGGGGGGTGTTACAGCATTCTGCCACGCTTGTGAGTTCTAGGTTGAGTATGTTTGCACCCCTAGTGGGTATATGGACAATCTGGTCTAGGGTGTTTGTGTTTACAAAGTCCAGGAATTTCTGGGCCTGTAAGTCTGTGGTCATGTAAGTACCCTAGTTTATAGTGGGGTAGTTGAAGTTGCCCATGAATATGGGATTGGGTTAAATGGCGATGGCCTCCATTAAGTCCAAGTATGAGTTGGGTTACTTGGTTTCTAGAGGTTGATCTATAGCATGCAGTAATGTGATATGGGACTTTGCCTGTGGAAATCTAGACATGGAGAAGCTCAAGCACATCATCCTGTTTAACTAGCCTTGAGGGGAGTTTGTTGTTGATACAGATTGATACACTTCCAACATTGGTCCCTCCTTATGCAGTAGCTGATCTGAATGTGTAGAAGGCATTGTATCCCTGTGCTCTCAGTGGCTTTAAACCATGTCTCAGTAACTACAGAGGTATCCACATTCTCCAAAGTATGGAGAGACTGGAGGGAGTGGAGCTTCTTGTTTAGGCTCCTACCATTGAGCAGTAACACCTTTAGATTCCCTTATGTTAGTTGTGTTATGTCAGAAGGTTTGTCAGTTTGACATTGCCTAAAAAAGGCTCTGTGGGGAGGACCATGGTTTACCCAATATTCAAAAGCCTATAGGGGAAAGGTGCAAATCATACTTGACAGAGCAATGTGGTCTCTTGAACATACCATCCTATGCTGACAAATATTGCACCCCTTTGGAATGACACCAGAAACTATACCAATTATTGCAGTCAATCATCTTTTGTTCAAATTCTGATAACATCCTTGGTGAAGGTAGAATGCTGCTCATTGCTGGCACATACCAGCCTGGGACACATAGATCAAGAGCTCCATAATGTCTCTCTTCATATAGTCCAGAGAGGTATGTCTCAGGTCATTTACACTCACATGGTTTGTGACTGAGTTGTACTGGTGCTTGTGGTTTAATGCCTTGAGTGAGTGTGTGATTTGGTGGATCCTAGCCCCTGATAAAAAAACTGACTGATTTTGCCCTTATTCAGCCTGATAAGCAGGACATTTGTAGATCTCACAAGTAGCGTTCCAAAAAATAACATCACAAATGCTGGCCAGTTCATCTAGGACAACTAAGGCAACAGATTCCACATGACCAGATCAAATACTTGTAGTATTACTCCAAAATATATTGCAGGCTTTATTCCCTGTCTTATGGGATATATTCAGTGAACTTTTGAAAGCATCTGTTCCACTGGCACAGAAAAAATGAAATGTAACACCAG